>NW_028234405.1:33324507-33334507 GCF_977035675.1 Penaeus japonicus
CAGATCTTATGGTTTCGCATGCCACATGTATCATAAATTACACCCTATGATCCTAGGTTCCACTAGCATACAAAACTCTGACAAGCCTGTAGGGGGGATCTAAAGAACAGAATCACTTGCTATTGCAGTTTCGGACGTTGACAAGCAGCAGTGCACCTTGTGAGAGACTGCCTATTGCTTGGACATTGTGCCTGTGACTAATGTGCCCCTATTGAGCGTATGTGTGTGTGTGACATTAGGAAAGAAAACCTTTGTGGGTTCCTTTTGCGGACGATTTGCAAATGTCTTTTTGTGATTTAACAGATTGGAAGAAGCAGAGTGTCGATTTTTTTTGTGTTTGGTACGATCTGTCGTTCATGTTCATTGCTTTGCTTACTTTTCCCTTCCATTCCTCGTTCTCCTTATCTCTCTTTCATCTCTTTGGCTTCTTTCCTTCTCTTTACCTACCCTTCCTTCTCATTCTAATCTCCTTACTCCAACCTTTTTCCTCCTGCTTTTCCTTTGCATCTCCCATTCCTCTTCTTCTTCCATCCTTCTCTTCAGGTCCCTCTCCTTCTGTCCGTATTCCTTAACTTAAAGATACTCCTTTCCACCTCCGCCTCACAATCTCTTCCTTCCCATCCTCTTCCCTTCTCCATCCTCCTCCGCCTCCTTTTCACCTTTCCCCACTCCTACCAGCCCCTTCCTCTTATCCTCCTCCTCCTCATTACCTTTCCCTCTGCTTCCACTCCTCTCCTCCTCCCCCTCCCCTCCCCCACCATCACGATCTAACAATCTAGCCCAATAACCACCGAACCAAAACTTAATTGAAGAAAGCCATTACACCGCCGGGAGGATCGAAGGAGGACCTATAATGCTTTTGATGAGAGCAGCTGTTGGCCTCGCTTCTTAACGGGAAAGTTCTATTAGTCAGATTAAAAGCTATCATTAAGTGCATCAAGGCGAGGGGGTCTGCAGGGTAGAGGCAAGGGGAGGGACAGGGAAGTGGAGGGGGATAGGGGAGGATCTGGAAGAGGGGAAGGGGAAGGCTTGGGGAATGATACGACGGGGGCTCAGGCGGAGGATGGAGGGATCCCAAGCAGGGGTAGTGGATTGGGTAGGGTGGAGGGGTCCGGGGACAACAAGGAGGAAGGGGGGAGGGAGGGGTTGGAGGGGTCAGGAGTTTGAGAGAGGAAAGGGGGTTAGGGAAACCTAAGACTAAGTCAGGGAACGGCTTAGGTGAAGGGTCAGATGATATTGTTTTGGGAAAGGGATATTTGCAGCTCGAAACATTGAGCAAATCATTTTTTGCCAAGGATTGTGTAGTTATTTGGCAAGTTAAGTTATGCATCTTGGCCGCCTGGGATAATAGATTTTGCAGAAATGCTCATATTACCAATTGTACCATTATCATTATAATTCATATTTAATTGGTTAACAACACGTATCATGGTAAAGATAATGGTGATTATCTTACTTGAGGCATGCATGCACTTTTGCTTTTCAGAATTATTTAATGAGAAATACTTTTGTACAGATGTTATATAGCATGATACTCTAAAAACAATAACGCCGTTTCGCGTACCCTGCCGCCAGCTCAGACTTTTTTACAGAATTTGCTGTCGATAACACGAAAGGTTTTAATAAAATCTTTTAAGAAGTCTAGTCGAATCAAAGACGAAATGTTTCAATTGGGATTCTCGCCCTGGAATGTCAAGTCAACCTATCAGCCTTAGTTCGTCAACTTTCGAAAATTCTTTTATTTTGTGAAATTCTTGCCTCTGATTTGAAAGGGGAAAAATCGAGGAATATTCAATATTTTAGTAATGTCTTATTCAACATTAGATATAAAAAAAGGTGACACAATGAACTCACACATACACTCTGTGAGTGGAAAGGGCCACGTTTACGTATTTTTTCAATTTTGATTTTATAAAGAGTTCAGAGAGCTGCGTTTTCGTCGAACTGTTCTATCATAAAGCGAGATCTATGTTACTTTTACGATAACATTCTTGTTTTTCTTTTTCATTTCATGGATGATTACTATCATAATAATATCATATTGACATCAATATTATTATTACAAACAGTAATCATAATGATGATGAATTACATATAATCATAATGATGGTATTGGTAAAAGCAATAATAGTAAAACTAATGATAAAGATGATGATAACAATAATAACAGTAATTATAAAGATAAGAATGACAATTATGACGATACTGATATAGCAATGATAATCATGGTAATGATAACAACGATCGTGATAATAAAGAGAATGATAAAAATGATACTAATAATAAGCCTAATGATAATGTTGATAACAAGAGTGATGATCATGATAGTAATGATGATAATAATGATAATGATTACAAAAACAATAACTATCATTTGCCTTATTACCACAATTATTGCTATCATTATCAGCATTAACACTACTACTATACATTATTACTATCATCATTATATATATATATATATATATATATATATATATATATATATATATATATATATATATATATATAGTACTGTGTAATTAGTAGTAATAGTAGTTGTAGCATAATTATCATTATCACCATTATGATTACTATCATCATTATTATCTTCCTTGATATTATCATAACTTTTATTATCAAGATCATTGTTATTGTTATTATTACTATTATATAATCATTATCACTAATACTATTTTCTATAAGTATTACTGTTATTATGGGTAATATTGGTATTAGTATCTTTGATATTATGAGTATTTTCATTCATATTCTTATTCTAATAATTATATTAATTATCATTATCATTTATATCATTATAAGGATAATTTGATGGGGATTGTAATAGTAAGGATAAAGATGACAATAATGAAGATGATTATGATGATAATGATAAAGATAATGATAATGATAATGGAGATAAGGGTAATAACAATATTAAGGATTATGATAAAGATGATATCAACAGTAATAATGATAACAAGGATAATTATAATAATAACAGTTATAATGTAGACTACAATATTGATAGTAAGAATTGCAATGATAATAATAATGGTAATAATAATAACGATATTAATAACAATAATAACACTAATAATAATAATGGTAATACTAGTAACAACATTGATAGTAGTGACAAAGATAACGATAAGAATGATAGTGTTAATAAAATTAACAATAATAATGATGATGATTATTATTAGCAATATTAGCATTATTATAATCATTATCATTATCATCATCATTATTATCATCCTTATCCATTACAACGGTAATAATGATGATGATAATAATAAAAGTGATAATTGTATGAAAGAGAAGGGTGATAATGAGAATGATAATTGAAATGATAATGATAGTAATGATAATAGTAATAATAATGATCATGATAATGATAATAATAATAATAATGATAATAATAATAATGATAATAATAATAATAATGATAATAATAATAATAATAATAATAATAATAATAATAATAATAATAATAATAATAATAATAATAATAATATTGATAATAATAATAATAATGATGATAATGAAAATCATGATGGGAATGATAATGATAACAATCATGATAAATAGGATAGCAACAATGATAATAATGAAAATTATAAACTAAATAATAATAATTAAAATGATAATAATAATTATAACATTACAATAGTAATGATAATAATTATGATATAAATGATAATAATCTGATAATGACAATGATAATGATGTATATCAATGCTACCATTAAAACGATGATAATAACGACAATTATAAGAACAACAATGATATTGATCATTAATGATAATAATGGTAATACCTGTAATGTGTGTTTGTATGTGTTTGTGTGTGTGTGTGTGTGTTTGTGTGTCTGAGTTTGTGTGTGTGTGCGTTTGTGTGTGTGTGTGTGTGTGTGTTTGTGTGTGTGTGTGTGTGTGGGTTTATGTGTGTGTGTGTGTGTGTGTACAAACATACTTATTCATTGCATATATATACATACATTTGTTTATGTAGCATCCACTCAAACAAATCCTCTGATTGACATAGATATGGATATGGTTTCATTGACTTCAAAAATGTTTATACGTAACGAACTGTTGGCGAGCGAGTCTTTTCATCCGCAGGGATATGAATAGCAACCTTTCTCATCGTAATCTTTCAAGACGATGAGTTTTCACGGTGGGTCTGAGAGAGAGTAGCGGAGAGTGAGAGAGACAAAGACAGATAGAGAGAGAGAGAGAGAGAGAGAGAGAGAGAGAGAGAGAGAGAGAGAGAGAGAGAGAGAGAGAGAGAGAGAGAGAGAGAGAGAGAGAGAGACGGACAAAGAGAGACAAAGACAGAGAGAGAGAGAGTGAGAGAGAGAGAGAGAGAGAGAGAGAGAGAGAGAGAGAGAGAGAGAGAGAGAGAGAGAGAGAGAGAGAGAGAGAGAGAGAGAGAGAGAGAAAGAGAGACAAAGACAGACAGACAGAGAGAGAGAGAGAGAGAGAAAGCTTTATAATTTGATTAAATTAATCCTTTGTGTGATGCCTATATTAATCTTTTGTGCGAGAAACATAAGAGGAAAACGTTGGTCGAAAATTTACTTACACCGTTTTTACAGCAGTCTGTCTGGCTTTTTAATTTGATTGGAAGTTATCCAGAAACCCATCTTTCAGTCTAACGTTCGAAAAACAAAGAACAACACTGGAGCAGGAAAGAGAGAGATTACGCAAGTGCTTTGGTCATAACAAAGGCCACGACTCTTGTTATTGTGTTAGGTGGTGATTTATCCCTTATCATTATCATCATCACTATGATCATTACGATTATCATCATTATTTCTATGATCATAACAGTTATCATCATTATTTCTATAAGAATTACGATTATCATCATTATAACTATGATCATTACGATTATCATCATTATGAATTTGATAATTACGATTATCCTTATCATTACTATGACCATTACGATTATTATCTTTATCACTATGATCATTACCATTATCAATATAACTATGATCATTACTATTATTATCCCTATCGGTATGATTATTATCATCATAACTATGATCATTATAATTATCATCATTATGAATCTGATCATTACGATTATCATCAATATGAATCTGATCATTACAATTATCCTTTTTATTACTACGATCATTACGATGAATATCATTACTTTGATCATTAATATTATCATCATTATCAATTTGGTATTGACGATTGTCATCATTATAACTATGATCATTACGATTATCATCGTTATGAATCTGACCATTATGATTATTATCATTATTAATATGAGCATTACGATTATTATCATTATCACTATGATCATTGCGATTGTCATCATTATTGCTATGTTCATTAGTATTATTATCCTTATTAGTATGATTATTATCATTAACACTATGACCATTACAATTATTATCATTATTTCTATGGTCATTGTCATTATCATTATCACTATGATATCATCATTACTTTGATCATTATTACTATCATTATTCCTATTATCATCCTTATTGTCATTACCATTACTATTATTATCTTCATTATCATTGGTATCGACTCTTTTACTGTCATCATAGTTATCATCGTTGTTATTAATTATATTGTCATAATTGGTATTTATTTTTATTTGATTAACATTATCATTTCCATTGTTATTATAACATAATAGTTATTATTATTATTATCATTATCATGATCATCGTTATCATTATCATCCTTATCATTATTATCAGTGCTATTATCATAATTAGTACTTTCATATCATCTTCTATTATAATTACAATTATCATTAATATTATCATTATTACTATCATTTCCTTTATTATCATGTCTGTCATTTTTATCATTGCTAAAACCACTATCCTCATTATCATGGTTAATGTAGGGTTCTGACCCTAGGATTGTTACATCATTACAACATTCATTATCAGTACTAGCCTTAAATATATTCTTATTATCATTACTGGTGTTGCTAATGTCATTATTGTTATTAGCATTATCAATATTAATATCATAATTGCTATTATCATTATTGTATTGATACTGACATTATTACTACTGTCATTTTTGTTATGTTTACTTTCATCATTATTATCATTATCATTATCAATAGTATCACTATCGTAAATTATCATCATTATCATTATTATCATGATTTAATGCCAAGAACCTCTAGTAAAGTTAAAGTTCACTGGAACTAAATTTGGTTAATGTATTGAGCAAACAGTAATTTAAAGGGTAGCTTGTCACAAAATGATTTGTTTTGCTCTCGAGTTTCAACACTTAACTTAAGGCAATATTAACAATTAAGCAATTAAGCACGTGTTTAGGTCACCAAAGGATTGGAGCGAGAGAGGAACACATAATTCCGATACATTAACTGTAGCCATTGAAATTTCGGGAATACGCAGAAGGGATACCATTGAAGGGGTCGAAGGGACACCTGTGAAGGGCGGAAAGGGCATCCTTGATGGAAGCGAGGAAGGGATGTGACTGAAAGCGAGGAAGGGGCGCGACTGGAAGCGAGGAAGGGGTGCAACTGGAAGCGAGGAAAGGTTGCGACTGGAAGCGAGAAAGGGGCGCGACTGGAAGCGAGGAAGGGGTGCGACTGGAAGCGAGGAAGGGATGCGACTGGAAGCGAGGAAGGGGTGCGACTAGAAGCGAGGAAGGGATGCGACTGGAAGCGAGGAAGGGATGCGACTGAAAGCGAGGAAGGAGTGCGACTGGAAGCGAAGAAGGAGTGTGACTGGAAGCGAGGAAGGGATGCGACTGAAAGCGAGGAAGGAGTGCGATTGGAAGCAAGGAAGGGATGCGACTGGAAGCGAGGAAGGGATGCGACTGGAAGCGAGGAAGGGATGCGACTGGAAGCGAGGAAGGGGTGCGACTGGAAGCGAGGAAGGGGTGCGACTGAAAGCGAGGAAGGAGTGCGACTGAAAGCGAGGAAGGGATGCGAATGGAAGTGAGGAAAGGGTGCGACTGAAAGCGAGGAAAGGTTGCGACTGGAAGTGAGGACGGGATGCGACTGAAAGCGAGGAAGGAGTGCGACTGGAAGTGAGGATGGGATGTGACTGGAAGTGAGGATGGGATGTGACTGAAAGCAAGGAAGGGGTGCGACTGGAAGCGAGGAAGGGTGCGACTGAAGCGAGTAAGGGCGACTGGAAGCGTGAGGAGTGCGACTGAAGCGAGGAAGGATGCGACTGAAAGCGAGGAAGGATGCGACTGGAAGCGAGGAAGGGCGTAAGAAGCGAGGAAGGATGCGACTGAAGCGAGAAGGGTGCGACTGGAAGCGAGGAAGGTGCGACTGGAAGCGAGGAAGGATGCGACTGGAAGCGAGGAAGGAGTGCGACTGAAAGCGGAAGGGGTACTGGAAGCGAGTAAGGGGTGCGACTGGAAGCGAGGAAGGTGCGACTGAAGCGAGGAAGGACTGAAGCGAGGAAGGAGTGCGACTGAAAGCGAGGAAGGGAGGCGACTGGAAGTGAGGAAAGGGTGCGACTGAAAGTGAGGAAGGAGGGCGACTGCAAGAGAGGAAGGGGGTCCAACGGAAGCGAGGAAGGGATGCGACTGGAAGCGAGGAAGGGGTGCGACTGGAAGCGAGGAAGGGATGCGACTGGAAGCGAGGAAGGGGTGCGACTGGAAGCGAGGAAGGGATGCGACTGGAAGCGAGGAAGGGGTGCGACTGGAAGCGAGGAAGGGATGCGACTGAAAGTGAGGAAGTAGTGCGACTGGAAGCGAGGAAGGGACGTGACTGGAAGCGAGGAAGGGACGCGACTGAAAACGAGGAAGGAGTGCGACTGAAAGTGAGGAAGGAGTGCGACTGGAAGCGAGGAAGTAGTGCGACTGGAAGCGAGGAAGGGATGCGACTGGAAGCGAGGAAGGGATGCGACTGGAAGCGAGGAAGGAGTGCGACTGGAAGCGAGGAAGGAGTGCGACTGGAAGCGAGGAAGGGGTGCGACTGGAAGCGAGGAAGGGACGCGACTGGAAGCGAGGAAGGGGTGCGACTGGAAGCGAGGAAGGAGTGCGACTGAAAGCGAGGAAGGAGTGCGACTGAAAGTGAGGAAGGAGTGCGACTGGAAGCGAGGAAGGGATGCGACTGGAAGCGAGGAAGGGATGCGACTGAAAGCGAGGAAGGGATGCGACTGGAAGCGAGGAAGGGATGCGACTGGAAGCGAGGAAGGGATGCGACTGGAAGCGAGGAAGGGATGCGACTGGAAGCGAGGAAGGGATGCGACTGGAAGCGAGGAAGGGATGCGACTGGAAGCGAGGAAGGAGTGCGACTGAAAGCGAGGAAGGAGTGCGACTGGAAGCGAGGAAGGGACGTGACTGGAAGCGAGGAAGGGACGCGACTGAAAACGAGGAAGGAGTGCGACTGAAAGCGAGGAAGGGATGCGACTGGAAGCGAGGAAGGAGTGCGACTGGAAGCGAGGAAAGGTTGGGACTGGAAGCGAGGAAGGGATGCGACTGGAAGCGAGGAAGGAGTGCGACTGGAAGCGAGGAAGGGATGCGACTGGAAGCAAAGAAGGAGTGCGACTGGAAGCGAGGAAGGGGTGCGTCTAGAAACGAGGAAGGGATGCGACTGGAAGCGAGGAAGGGATGCGACTGGAAGCGAAGAAAAGTTGCGACTGGAAGCGAGTAAGGGATGCGACTGGAAGTGAGGAAGGAGTGCGACTGGAAGCTAGGAAGGAGCGTAACTGGAAGCGAGTGAGGGGTGCGACTGGAAGCGAGGAAGGAGTGCGACTGGAAACAAAGGAAGGAGCGTAACTGGAAGCGAGGAAGGGGTGCGACTGGAAGCGAGGAAGGAGTGCGACTGGAAGCGAGGAAGGAGTGCGACTGGAAGCGAGGAAGGAGTGCGACTGGAAGCGAGGAAAGGTTGCGACTGAAAGCGTGGAAGCGATGCGACTGGAAGCGAGTAAGGGGTACGACTGGAAGCAAGGAAGGAGTGCGACTGGAAGCGAGGAAGGGATCTGACTGGAAGCGAGGAAGGGGCGCGACTGGAAGCGAGGAAGGGGTGCGACTGGAAGCGAGGAAGGAGTGCGACTGGAAGCGAGTAAGGGGTGCGACTGGAAGCGAGGAAGGAGTGCGACTGGAAGCGAGGAAGGGGTGCGACTGGAAGCGAGTAAGGGTTGCGACTGGAAGTGAGTAAGGGGTGCGACTGGAAGCGAGGAAGGAGTGCGACTGAAAGCGAGGAAGGGATCTGACTGGAAGCGAGGAAGGGGTGCGACTGGAAGCGAGGAAGGGGTGCGACTGGAAGCGAGGAAGGGATGCGACTGGAAGCGAGGAAGGAGTGCGACTGGAAGCGAGGAAGGGATGCGACTGGAAGCGAGGAAGGGATGCGACTGGAAGCGAGGAAGGGATGCGACTGAAAGTGAGGAAGGAGTGCGACTGAAAGCGAGGAAGGGGCGCGAATGAAAGCGAGGAAGGAGTGCGACTGAAAGCGAGTAAGGGATGCGACTGGAAGCGAAGAAGGAGTGCGACTAGAAGCGAGGAAGGGGTGTGACTGAAAGCGAGGAAGGAGTGCGACTGGAAGCGAGGAAGGAGTGCGACTGGAAGCGAGGAAGGGATGCGACTGGAAGCGAGGAAGGGATGCGACTGGAAGCGAGGAAGGGGTGCGACTGGAAGCGAGGAAGGGGTGCGACTGGAAGCGAGGAAGGGATGCGACTGGAAGCGAGGAAGGGATGCGACTGGAAGCGAGGAAGGAGCGTAACTGGAAGCGAGGAAGGAGTGCGACTGGAAGCGAGGAAGGAGTGTGACTGGAAGCGAGGAAAGGTTGCGACTGGAAGCATGGAAGCGATGCGACTGGAAGCGAGGAAGGGGTGCGACTGGAAGCGAGGAAGGAGTGCGACTGGAAGCGAGGAAGGGATGCGACTGGAAGCGAGGAAGGGATGCGACTGGAAGCGAGGAAGGGATGCGACTGGAAGCGAGGAAGGAGTGCGACTGAAAGCGAGTAAGTTGTGTGACTGGAAGCGTGAGGGAGTGCGACTGGAAGCGAGGAAGGGATGCGACTGGAAGCGAGGAAGGGATGC
>NW_028234405.1:33359507-33362007 GCF_977035675.1 Penaeus japonicus
ATGAAAAGGTTATATAAACTAGAGAGCATCTTGTAATGAATTAATGCTAGAAATGATAATATATGACCTAGCTAAATACGCAAGATATCATTATTATACCAAATTTATTTTATTAAAGATAATTGAAAGTTAAATATGAATAAGAGATGACGAAGTGTAATTATAACCTAGAACCTGCACTAGAATGATAAACTGAGAGTTTAGTATATTGGAATATAAAATCCTGTCTCCCAAACAATAAAGTAGGAAAACCTAGTAACAATATCTATATTTATCTATCAAAGCTGCCCACACACTAAGGGGTGTAGCACAACAAATGAGACAAAAACACAAACACCCTATTTTTATTAAATGGGAAACGTGACGGGCAAGTTTGGAATCCAAGATTTATAATCAACACTTTTTGAAAATATAAAAAAAATCGTGTCTTCGTAAATAGAATGAAAATCATCATTCCTCAGTGAAAGCTTAACTGTAGGCAAAAAAGTGTTGAGCGCCTTCTTATACTGTCGCTCCACCGACACTAAGTTTCCAACAATACCGCGCCAGATTGTTTAAATTACGAATTGATCGAACGCCAGCGTGAACGGCACAACCAGCTCTGGCGGTAGAGTTTTAGGTATGAAACAAACGCTTAATAGGATGACACTTTTAAACGATAAACCTAGATTCAGAACTCATAATACTTGCTATACCTCGCGTTACACTGACGCGTATTGTCTACGAGTGCTTTTAGCAACGTCATTGCACTTTTATCATCGGTCACTCGGACTCGCATAGCACTCGGGACATGGCGGGAGTGTTTCATTGCGCGGACACGAAGGAAGTATGACCTCATGCGAAGATGGCAAGGTCACCATACAGAAACCAAGCGGTCTCTCTGTCTCTCCTCTCTTTTATCTGTCTTTTCTGTCTCTCTTGCTCCTTCTCTCGGCTTTCTCTCCTTCACCTGGTGCGCCCCCCCCCTGACTTCCTTGGCTTTATGTACTTAGTCAACCCGTCGGTCGACTAGGTAAATTCCCCTTGTGTTTGAATATGGAATGCATTTCAAATAGTACGCAAGAAGATGAGGGAAAATGAATCCTTTCTTGTAGCCAATGTTGTTCTTTATTCAACCTTCGTGGTCTTAGTTACTGAAGCTGAAGATATTATCAGTAGGACATCACCAGGCAAGTCCAAGCGACTGATATGAATGGGATAGAATTCACCTGAGTGAAATATTATGTTGCCGAAACTGCACAGCGTCATTACCTAGACAGCGGAGACCACTTGCCAAGTCCTCACAATCCCCACCACCCATGTGGAACGCACTGCAAAAAATATAAGGTTAGTAGTTTGTTGATGCAGAAATTCGCGATGGTCGGGTTTCATTTTGTTCAATAAGCTCAAAATTCAATAGTGAATGAACTGCTTTCTTTACATCTACTTTTGAACACCGTCATTTATGATGTCTTTAATTAAACAACCTTTACATGTGTTCACATGTATGTAAACATGAATACACGATTTCATTACGATTTAACCGGTCTTTTACTCAACATCAATTTTATATTTCATCAATTCAAGTTAAATTCATTGAGTCTCGAAGAACTAAAACCGAACTCATAAACCTCAAAATAAATTCTTCTGATTGTACGGGGAATAATGAATACATTTGAGCTGGGGTAAGGCTGATGTTAAGAAGAGTGTCCAGTCAGGTACGTGTGGCAATGTCAATCCAAAAATCCCGCTGCAACCCAGAACAAGGGAATCGCAGGTGTAAACCCAACCTAATATATCAATCCTTTGCACAGTTAGTATTAAAACTGTAATATATAGGATTACCATTTAAATGCATATTGGTATTTTAATGAAACTTTCGGAACAAGGCTTCAAGGGTGTAAATCCTTTAAATCCCCATTGTACAGTATCTTAAGCTTATTATAGACAGTTTTAACAACGTCATTTCCGGAAATAAGCTAATAACAAATATCTGTTCCGTGAAACATTACGAGCTGTACCCTGTCTGACAAATACGTTATGATGAGCGTCTGTTTTCTACGATGGGAGTCCGAGAAGCCAAACCACAAACATTGTTTTTCTCTCTCTTCCCAGAAATCCACGTGGACTGTTTTGTGTAGAGTAAATGCCATTCCTAATAAAGTTATTTCTAATTTTGGTTTTATGATTTTAGTGTTATCAGTATCATCATTATCATTAATAATTATCATTGCCATTATTATTATCATTATTAATCATCATCATCATCATTATCATTCTTATCATCACCATTATTATCATTATCATTATCATTATCATCATCATCATCATCATCATATTGTCGAGAGAGACAGAAACACAAATAGAGGCAGATATCTTTTTAATTATTTTAATTATCTGCCAGAATGAGCGTAACGTTCATTCCAGACGTTGTTGTCAAGGCAGACACAAGTAACATGCCACGTCTGCCTGATGAGGAAATGTTTCATCATTATCCAGGAAAAGCTACAATATATTTCCA
>NW_028234405.1:33382007-33384507 GCF_977035675.1 Penaeus japonicus
GCTGATGAGTCTGCGGTGCCACCGTCAGCGCTCGGATGCAAGGATTTTATCTGTTATGATTGGCGATGCTGCCGTGTTATTGCTGTCCTTTTATTGTTACTATGGTTATGGTTGAGGTTATCATTGTTATCCATTATTCTATCCTTATTACTAATATCATGATTATTATTATTTTCATTATTGTTATCATCATTATTGTTATTATCATTATTACTGTTACTATTTTTATCATCATTATTATAATAACTGTTATTATTGTTATTATTATGATTACTATTATTATTGCTATTATTATAATTACCATTATTATTTCTATTTTTATTACAATCATTATTATCTTTTTATGATCATCAATGTTATTATCATTGTTGTTGCTATTATTGTAACTATTATTGTTGTCTTGTTTCAATCATCATTATCATTATGATTATTTTTATTACTGTTATTACTAGTAGTAATTATCATTAAAAGTCTCAAGTTCCGCGATATAATCATCATCGTTGTTATAATAACTTACCTCATTGTTATCATCATTCCGATTGTTACCATTTTTGTTGATTTTGCTTTCGTTGCTATTATTATTATCATTATTATGATTATTGGTATCATTATAATTATACATACAGACATGTAGATATATATATTTATATATATGTCTATATATGTATATATATGTATATATATACATATATATATATATATATATATATATATATATATATGTATATATAATATATATACATATATATATATATATATGTATATATGTATATATATATATATATATATATATATATATATATATATATATACATATATATATATATATATATATATATATATATATATATATATATATATATATATATATATATATATAAGCGTGTGTGTGTGTGTGTGTGTGTACATATACGTATATAAATTTATATATACATATATATATATATATATATATATATATATATATATATATATATATATAAGAATAATTATGTTTGTGAGTATTTATGGATCTGTTTATGAATTTATGTGTTCATAAGTACACGTGCCTGTCAAAACACTGGTTACTCCCACTATGGCTTCAAGTCTTCCTCGTGCTATTATCTATCCAAAATAGTATCACTTATTAATGTAGAAAAATGGGTGGGGAAGATGAATAGAAAGAAAAGGAATGGAAGAAACATGAGAAGGAGTGGAGAAACAGACATAGAGGAAGGAAACGAAGTAGAAACAAATACAGGAAGGAGAGGAGAAACAGAAGAGGAAGGAAAAGAAGTAGAAGAAATAGAGGAATGAAAAGAAGTAAAAGAAATATAGGTAGGAGTGGAAAAATAGAAGTAGAAGAAATAAAGGAAGGAATGAAGAAAGAGAAGAAGAGGAAGAAAAAGAAGTAGAAGAAATAGAGGAATGAAAAGAAGTAAAAGAAATATAGGTAGGAGTGGAAAAATAGAAGTAGAAGAAATAAAGGAAGGAATGAAGAAAGAGAAGAAGAGGAAGAAAAAGAAGTAGAAGAAATGGAGGAAGGAGTGGAGAAAGAGAAGAAGAGGAAGAAAAAGAAGTAGAAGAAATAGAGGAAGGAGTGGAGAAAGAGAAGAAGAGGAAGAAAAAGAAGTAATAGTAACAGAGGAAGGAGTGGAGAGAGAGAAGAAGAGGAAGGAAAAGAAGGAGAAGAATTAGAGGAAGGAGAAACAAGAAGACGCGGCCGAAGAAAGGCGCTCGGGGCTATCAATCACACGACCATTACTCACGTCTTAGCCAGCTGACTCCAAAAAGTGTGGAAGCCTTCCGCGATTTCTCATCCTCGTCTTCATCTTTAGCACTGAGAAGTCCAAATGCAAATTCAAGGAAAACGAAGATTCTGTGAGGGTTAGGGGGAAACGGCGGCAAAACCTAGAGAGATTTGACGGTGTCATTATCACAATTAGTGGTGACGTTTAGTAGTGAGCCTTGAATTAATCTGACGATATGAAATTCTAGTTTGTAAAGGATAGAGGTAACGAGGACTTTTCAAAGTTGATATATTTTTTGGCTAGCTATATATGTTACAGAAGACATTTTTCCCATTTTTATCTTTATGACTGGGTTAGGGAGGAAAGCGGATATAAAGCAACAAACAAAATGTTCCTGTTATCAAGCTCCTGGATGTTTAACTTCGCGCACGTATTTATGTTTGTGTGCGTGTGCGTGTAAGCACTGCAAAGATACTGGTTTAATAAATACATTAGCATAGTTATCGACCTTTGCCAAAAAGAATGTGCACCTTTGGATCCACATATTTTATGGTGCAGTGGCGCTTCTGGAAACAAGGCCAATATTTCGACTGTATAAAATGTTAGCATTATAATTTCCTCTTTGTAGAAAACAATTGGAAAATTTGTCCGCCTCTGCCGAGGTTCAAAGGCGCAAAAAAGTTTTACATCTATTAGCAACTTGCTCAGACTCGAATTCAAAACAGAGAGAGGAATTTTACTGCTTTGTTAATCATGCAATATCATTTTAA
>NW_028234405.1:33429507-33434507 GCF_977035675.1 Penaeus japonicus
ATATGATGCTGATAACAATAATGATGGTAATAGCTATTACTATCATCACTGTTAGTATCATTATCATTATCACTACTAGTATTACTATCCTTATCATTATTTTACTTTTTCTTATTATCATCATCATTATTACCATTATCATCAACATTATTAATATTGCTGTTATTTATATTATCTTTATCATCGGTATTAGTTTCATACCTATTATTATTGTCACATTATCATCATTAACAGTATCATCAAGAGCATTACCATTTTCATATCCTTTTCCTTATCCTTAGTGTAACACCATTGTTATTATCAAATATGACCGCTACTGTTATTATTATTAATTTTATCATTACTGCCATTATCATTGTCATTATTATCATTATTTTCGTCATTATTGTTTTTATTTTTATTGATAATAGTATCATTTTATTACTATTGTTATTATTATCTTAATTATTGTTATTGTTACTATTATCATTATTACCATTATCATAACAATTAACATTATTATAATCATTATCTTTATCATTGACAGCAACATCATACCATATTATCATCAAATTATCATTGCTATTATAATCATTAATACTATCATTACTGTGTCACGGAGGCGACTAGCCAGACTATCGTCTCTTCAGCTGGCGGTACTAGCCCTAAATCACCAATGCAACAACTACATCGTATATTCTAAAGTAGCAGTAGAAATTTCCGTATGGATGTTTGTGTGTGCACGAGAGCATGTCCACGCAAACATGTGATCACTTGTGTGTGTTAATAACCATGCTCAAGACTGACGTATGCAAGTGATACTTAGTGAGTGTATCCGTATTGCCTTAACTTTGTGTATAAATATATATATATATATATATATATATATTGTACCGTGAACTTACTCAGTAAAGAAGGAAACTCGGTGAACTAGCATTCCTTCTTCCCACTAATATGAGAGAGAGATGATGCGAAAAACAGGGCATAAACAGGAAGACAAATATAGAGTATCACTATTTGTATCAACAGATAGCAGTGGCTATCAAGATAGAATAAAATCAGTGAAGGATGTCCGAGTGGTGAATAACACAAGAAGTGACTCTCCACAACTATCATCATAATCATTAGCACTAGCATTTAGTATTATCATCATCATCATTATTATCATTATTATCATCACCATTATTATTACCATCATTACACTTATTAAAATCACTCTCATAATCATCAGCATTAATATTATCACAGAAATAGTAATATCTTCATCATCATATCTGTATCTTCTTCCAGAATCTCGGATTAAATTCCGGCTCATGCAAGTCACATAAATTAGGCAAACGTCTTGTTTATCATCCTAAAGTCTACCGCCCTTTCCTCAATACTCTTGCTACACCATATAATACTGTCCTGTTGCACACGTCCGACTCTCACATTGATCCAGATTTGTCAAAACTTCCATTCCTTCTACCTTAATCCGGCTTATGTTCGGACGATGTATTTATTTACCCTTTCCGTTTCCTGTCGTATGTTCATGCTCTCTCTTGTGTTTTTGCAGTTTACATTTGTCTACGATATGGTTGATAGTCCCTTTTTTCAAATATCTACAAAGAGGGGGTTAATTTTTATTACCATGATGTTATATCTATATTCAACAAATTCTTCCTTCATTGTTATTATAATAATAATTATGGTTATCATTATCATTATCCCAATCGCTGTTGTTGATACTGTTATCTATATATTTTTTTATTGTCATTAGTATTATCATTAGTATTATTATCATGATTATCATTGTTCTTGTTATTGCTGCTATCAATATTATTATCATAAAAACAGAAATCAGTAAATATAATTATCATTATCAATAATATCATTATAAATACTATCATTATAATTACTATTATCATCATTAATACTATCATTATAATTACTATTATCATAATTAATACTATCATTATAATTACTATTATCATCATTAATACAAAATTGAAAATCATTATTATAATTATCATTCATATCTTTATTATCATAACTATAAGTGTAACTATCATTATCATTATTATTGTTGATACCATTATCATCATTATCATTATCACTTATCATTGCCATCATCATAACATTACTGTTCTTCCTATCATTATCATAATTTGTGTGCTGTTTTTGTTATTCTTGTTCTTGTTGTTATCATCGTTATCATTATTATAATTTAATATTTTTGTTGTTAATACTATTGTCATTACCATTACAATTGTCATTATGATTATCATTATTATTATCATCACAATAGTATTATCAGTACCATCATTAGCATTATCACTATCATCATCATTATTATTATTGCTCTAGTTGTTGATGTTATTATCATTATCCCCATTGTTACTATTATCATTATCATCATCGTCGTTGGTACCATTGTCATCATTATTGTTATTATTTTCGTTTTTACTATATCATGATCATTATCAGTATCATTACCATTATGATAATTATAGTGATAATAATAATAAAGATAATATAATGATGATAATGATCATCAGTATCGTCGTTATTATTGTTATCACCATTGATATCTGTATAAGTTTCACCATTATTATCATCATTTTATCATTATCTTTATTGTGAATATCATTATTACTGTCATTGTTATTATCATTAACATTATCATCACTATTATCAATATACATCTACACCATTGTTAGTAATATTATCAATATTGTCATTATTATTATTATCATCATTATCACTGTTATTTTATTACCACTCTTATTGTCAGTATTATTGTTATCAGTTCCTTTATTATCATTATGTCTATGTTATCATCCTTATCCTAATGATAATTATCATTAATCGTTACCAATATTACTATTATTTTCATTATCATTATCACTATCATCATTATCAATATCATTATTACTATAATTATCATTATCCTTATTCTGAATCACACTTGTCATCATTACTGTTATCATCATTATCATTACAATTATCAATGTCATTATCATTACTGCTATTATCATTATCAGGACACTTACTACCATAATCATTATCATTACTATTACTTCTATTACCATCAACAATACAATCATTATCATAATCATTATTTTTACTGTTATCATTTACTGCTACTGTTATCATTATCATTACTAACAGCATTAATATTATTATTGTTATTATCATTATTGCTACTATTGTAATCATTATCATTTTTATCATTATCATCATCACTATCATTACTATCATCATTTTTGTCATTCCCATTATAATCATCATTACCATTATCAATATGAAATGTTTGTATCATTATCATTATTTTCATTAATAGTAGTATCATTATTATTCATACAATTGTTATTGTCATTATCATCATTTCTATATGCATGATTATTTTTTTCTTCATTATTACTGATATCAACATTATTATGATTAAAATTGTATGATTATCAATATTGTTGTTGTCATTGTTATCATAATAATGATCATTATCATTATATCATTATCATTATTACTATAATTATTATTATCCTCATTTACTATTATCATTAGCATCCATATTTTCATTATAACTAATGTTATCATCAATTATCTTCATTATTCTTAATATTATCATTATCATTACTGTTTTCATAAATTATCATCATTATTCTTAATATTATCATTATCATTACTGTTTGCATAAATTATCATCATTATTCTTAATACTATCGTTATTATTATCATTATTATTGTTATTATCATTAGTGTTCATTTTGTTGTTATTATTATCGTTATTATCATTATTATTAGTAGTAGTAGCATTTCTGTTCTTATCTTTATTATTGTTATCACTATCATTCTTGCCTTTATTCTAGAGAAGAGGGGAGCATTTGAAAGGTTTGGTAGCGTGGTGACCTCGCCCTAGGCCGAGAACCAGGTAGAGATGATTCTTCTACGGTCGATGGGGGGTGAACTGAGAATAGGGCGCCCATGTCCTGGCCCGGAGGCAACAGGTCAGAAGAGAGATGCTTCTCCTGCCAGTATGTTTGGTGAACTGATGGACATGTAGCCAGACCTCATGTCGGTATATATTTTCCTTGGTAGAAGATATGAATAGAATGGTAACCGCTTTTCTTTCTAACGCTTCTAGGAATAGTACACGTGTGTGAATGTTCACGTAGTGATCCGTCATCTTCGATTTGTCATCTTGGAAGTATCTGACATAATGCTCTCTACAAGTCGACTACGACGTGTTAAGAAATGTACTGGCCATGCATGTCATCGTCCAAAGGTGGACACTTTCGTCCGTCCCTGCTCGGCTGGTAAAGGTCGTCCTCATATTCGGATGTTCTCGTTATCGGGCCCTCCAATGTTGCACATCCTCGGGCCACGTCTGGATCTCAGCGTGTTGTGGCTCCGGTCCTTTTTTGCGACGTCTAAAATTCTGCGGTCTTTGGCTGCTGGTCGTCTGGCTTCCTGCAGGCGGGTCTACTACGTATGTTCGTACTTGGGGGTGTTTGGCTGTCTTCTGCGACGAGTCAGCACACTGATGGTTATTGGGATACGACAGGCCTTGCTATCTCTCCTGCGCGTCTTGGCGTCTGATACTGTTGAAAGAAAGAAAAAAAAATCTGAATTTGGAGTTTTTATATTTATCTATTTATTTTTGTATAATATAGATAGATAAAGGGAAGGAGGTGCTTGTAACGGCCCGCAAAGAATATCTTACTTAAGTCACTGAAAGTCTCAGAATAAATAGAACAGAATGCTACAGAGCAGTATTAATTATTGTTCAAATAACCATCCACTTTTACTTATCAACAAACTAAGTAGTCCTACCGAACTACTTACTGCTGAATTCAGTCATTCTTATTGTGCTATGACGCAATAGTCGCAGTGTCAAGCGTGTTTGTAAACAGAAGTGTGAGATGAGTTAATGCAAGAGTGGAGAAGGTAGAGAGTGAGTTTACAATGAGTCCGCGAGATTGTGAGTATGATGCGAACAAAGCGTAAGCGAATGTATATAGAGTTTGTATGGATTTATTCTT
>NW_028234405.1:33452007-33454507 GCF_977035675.1 Penaeus japonicus
AAGCATAGCTATTCGAACAAAGGCAGGTACTGAAACACCCACCGCTACACCGGGTGAAGGTCCAGCTCCCCCAAAATAGGGGGAAACGACATCAACAATCTAACAAAAAAAGGTAATGTAGACACGCAAAGAAATAATTTATTTGAGACTCTCATATTGCTAAATATACAGGGATTATATAAAAAAGTAACCAGACAAAACCTACATATCTAAAGGACATATCAAAGATCAACAATTATTCAATGATAGCTCTTACAGAAACTCATCTGAATGAAGACATAAAAATTGAAGAAATTAAAATTAATAACTATGAGCTAATAAGGAAAAATAGAAATAAGAGTAGCAGAGGAGTAGTTCTTTATATCAAGAAAGAATTAGCAACTAGAATGGATATTGTAATAGAGTACTCTAATAATACAGTAGCAATACTAGGGGTATTGACAAAAGATACAAAAGAGCTATACATTATTTTATACAGACCTCCTGGAACAACAGAAACATCTTACAATGAATCACTAGGCATTATTAGTAATTACATTGTCAATACAAGGGAAATTGAAGCTATTATGATGCTTGGCGATTTTAATTTCCCCTTTATCGACTGGGAAAAATAAATAAATAAAGATAGGAGCAAATGCCACTAAAGATGAAAAACAAAAAGCGAGAATGCTTTTAGATTTTGAAGAAAATTTTTACCTTAACCAAATCACCAAAATTCCAACAAGGGAAGAAAATATACTGGAGCTTGTTTTTTTATTAGTATAGGGGAAGATGTACACAGCATATCAACTTATACAGATCAATCAGGCCATAACATAATTGAACTCACAATGAATAAATCAAATAATCAGAAAAATAGTGAAAAACAGATAGCCGAAGCAGAAAAGAGTCTCAGATCTTTAATCTTTAGCCATAATCAAAAAGATTGCAAAAAAATAAATGCAACACTAGAAGAGTCACTGAAAGATATTGAAGTCCTCTTAACACCAAATGATATACTAAAGAAGCTTTATAATGCATGTAAAGATGTTTGTAAAATGTTTGTGCCCCCAGAAAACAACATAAACAAGAATATTATACCAAGAGATCAAAAGATCATGTTAAGAAACAAGAAAAATAAAGTTAACAAATTGAAAAAACACCTGATCATGCCAAGAGAGAAAGGATCAAAGCAGAGATAAGGCCATTAGAATATAAATTAAAACTGTCTATAAGTAACCAAAAAGCAGTCGAAGAAAAAAGAGCTATGGAAGCTATAAAACAGATTGCAAAATATTTATTCTCTTATGCAAATAACAAGTTAAAGAGAACAGAAATTGGGCCTCTTGAGAATAATGGTGCATTGGTAACTAATTCAAAGGAATTGGCTGAATTACTCAAATTGCAATATGAAGTCTATAGTGTCCCAAGAATAGAAAAATTAATATCAGACCCGCAACAACATTTTAGTATTATTAGTAACGAAGATGAATGTGTCACTGACTTCATATTCAGTGAAAAAGATCTCAACAAACTCAGTAGCTGGACCAGATGAAATCCCAGCAATCTTCTTTAAAAACTGCAAAGAAACCATAGCAAAGCCACTGGTAATTTTGTGGAGGAAATCTTTGGACATGGTGATTATCCTTAGCTTACTGAAAGAGGGTATTATAATTCCAATATATAAAGGTGGAAACAAAGGTCAGGCCAAAAATTATAGACCAGTAGCACTAATATTTCATATAATAAAAATATTTGAGAGGGTAATGAGGAAAAAAATCGTCCAGTTTTTAGACAAAGAAAACATGATAAATCCCGGGCAACATGGATTCATAAGTGTAGATCTTGTTTATCACAGATCCTGGCACACTTCGAACACATAGTAAGGGACCTAACTGAAAATAGAGTTAATGTAATATACCTAGACTTTTGACAAAGTAGATCACGGCATTCTGCTACATAAGATTAAAGACCTTGGAATCGGGGGGAAAGTTGGAAGATGGATTTACAACTTCCTAAAAAATCGCAAACAAAAAGTACAAATTAATGGGTTTTACTCGAAAGAAACGACTATAATGAGTAGGGTGCCACAAGGGTCCGTTCTTGGGTCCTTGTTATTTCTTATTATGATTGGTGACATTGATAATGGTGTGAAACACTCGAGAGTAACATCATTTGCAGATGATACAAGAATAAGATAATGAAAACAAACTTAACGAGGATTTACATACCATCTGTAAGTGGGCATATGATAATAATATGAAATTCAATGAAGATAAATTTGAAATCATAAGATATAGTCCAACTGGAAATTTAAGAGCAAGATCATATTTTGTCGAAGGTGTGGAGATTGAGGAGAAAAAAGTAGTAAAAGATCTAAGACTCTATATGAGTAATGACATGAGTTTCAAACACCATATAGAGCAGATTGTCAACAAAGGAAAAGTTATGAGTGGATCGGTAATGAGGACTTTTAACACATGAGACCCAAAACACCTTTCACCACTATGGAAAACATTAG
>NW_028234405.1:33464507-33469507 GCF_977035675.1 Penaeus japonicus
ATGATTGCTAGCAGGGCCAATCAATGCTTCCCCTGGTATAAGCAAATCCCACTCTTATGTAATAAATTATTAATAATGAAAGTCAAGTAATATATCGTATCATATCCGACCTCTATTCTGAAAGATCTCGTACAGTATCCGGAAGAAAGAAAACTCAATTCCACCAGAACTGAGCCATGACGCAGTATGCGCGTCCTCGGATTTGACGCGAGCGCTGCGATGACGCAGTATACGCGTCATCATGTCGAAGGGGTTAATATCTCTATGGATGTTTAACACTGCTCAGTAAAACACTGCTCCCACTTCACCTGAAAAATAGTATTTTGGATGTTAACTTTCATTAACCCCCTCAAAACAATATATTGGTGGGGTAGGGGGCTTAGCAAGTATCCCCATGCTCATGACCCAGTTCCTTAACCCTAAAGTTAATACTTTTCTGGTTTGTAGATCATAAACCTCTAACCCATTGAGTACAGGTGTCATGACATACATAACGGCACTGATTAGACCTAAAAGACGGCTATCAATGTTTACTTGACGTGACATCGGGATCTGCTCACAGTTGAAGCGTGCACACTGTCATGAAGTATTATGGCTGTGGTAGCACTAGCTTCAGAGGTACAGGATTCCAAAGTCAGCCTAAACCTGCATTTTGTGATGTATTTATGGAAAAATATTGTTTGAGCTAGTCTGTGATACCCAGAGGGTGGAAAAACACTTTACCCGTCCCTCTAATTTTTGGCTGATGCCACCAGCATTGTAGACCGCCCATCCTGACTACCAGTTAAATTGTTAGGCGCCCTGTCCACAATGGGTTGATAATTCATTTATACTAAAGATTTGACAAAATTAGATTTACTTTATGCCTCATTCTTTATGAAGCCCATAAAAACCCTGGGTAGTTTCTATTGTAACCAAGCTCTGTCATATTCAAAGTTTAGATGTTATTAGTATACAGCCTCAATCTGGTCACTTATCATCATGTTTGTCAGACTGACAAAAATTCTATCTTTAAAAGTTCCTCCACATGTTATCCTGTGACATGAGGGATTTTCGAAATTTATTTATTTTGTTTATACATTATATATACCTCTTATAACACACTTAAGAAGTTGATTGAAAAAAGATATAACATAGTTTCTCAGCATAATTCATGCATAGTATTTGCATTTTTATAAACCAAACTAAATTACTCCTTATTAGGCTTTTCTGTTAGAATATATAATTTTGGCAAGTCACAAAACCCAAATGTAAGATGAACTAAGTTTGCATAAAAATTAATGATTTAGAAATAAATCAGTTGTTAAAAGTAAAGTGGCACAGAAACCAATTTGTATTGATTAAATGCTAATACTAGGGCTAGATCTATACAGTTGGCAGTTGTAACAACATAGAAACTCACAAATACTATTTACATCATACATGCACATGTGCAAGCTCACACACACTCTCACACTCACACTCATTGCCCCACACTCACACTCATGCGCACACTCACACTCATGCGCACACTCACACTCATACTCACATGCACACTCACACGCACACACACGCACACTCAAATGCACACACACGGACACTCACATGCACACTCACTTGCACTCGCACACTCACACCCACACCCACACTCTCCCTCTCCCTCTCCCTCTCCCTCTCCCTCTCCCTCTCCCTCTCCCTCTCCCTCTCCCTCTCCCTCTCCCTCTCCCTCTCCCTCTCCCTCTCCCTCTCCCTCTCCCTCTCCCTCTCCCTCTCCCTCTCCCTCTCCCTCTCCCTCCCTCTCCCCTCTCCTCTCTCTCTCCTCTCCTCTCCCCTCCTCTCCTCTCCCTCCCCTCCCTCCCTCTCCCTCTCCCTCTCCCTCTCCCTCTCCCTCTCCCTCTCCCTCTCCCTCTCCCTCTCTGTCTCTCTTTCCCTCTCCCACTCTTCCTCTCTCCATCCCCCTCTACCTCTCTCCCTTTCCATCTCCACACACACACACGCACACGCACACGCACACGCACACGCACACGCACACGCACACGCACATGCCCACGCACACATATCCACACACTTATCCACACACTTACAGTCGACAGTAAGTTCAGGGTGACCAAAATTCATAAATCAGACAAGGAAGGGGCCTTCATTTAATTGTAGGATTTTCTGTTTCTAGGATTATGGTCAACTAGGTTTGAAGATGTAGAGATATAGGATTTTTTTCAGTCATGATGTCCTTTAGTCATTTTCCATCTTTCATAACTAGAAGTAAACATGTTATTTTATTTTGTTTTAGAATTTTAATTTGTATTACCCATGGGTGTAATGTATGAAAAACCATGGATAAATTCCTATCACACTTGTATCATAACTGCACTTTTTAATATACATAACCCCACATTTTTTTTATTTTTTATTATTATTATAGTGAATTGTCTTTTATATATTTGAAAATATAGCCATATTGAAAATATAGTTTTTTTTCTCATAATGTATTTCATAATGTATATTTTTCTGTTTTGTATATTATAGAGATTTGTGCCCTTTGCTGCTGTAGCTGCTGCAAATTGCATTAACATTCCACTGATGAGGCAGAATGAAATACAAAATGGAATTACAGTTTGCGATGACGAAGGAAACGAATTAGGAGAGTCTAAGGTACTAGATATTAAGATGTTGTTTTGTGGTTTATGTTTTACTTTGCTGTTTTGCATTGCCTGAGATTTATCAGTTAAATATGAAAGATTATAATGTATTACTATAAAGGTTAGAAGTATTATCCCCATTTTAGGGAAGAGATGCAAGAGGTGTTGCTTAGGATAAGAAAGTCTTAATATCCTGCTTTTGTAATGCAGAAGCAATTTCACATTTACAACCTTTTATCCTTTTCCACCCCCTCTTTTACATCCCTCCATTCTCCCTTACGTTAATCAGCTGGCAGCTGCGAAAGGTATCACGCAAGTGGTAGTTTCCCGTATCATCATGGCAGCCCCTGGAATGACCATCCTGCCAGTCCTGATGGAACGGCTGGAGAAGCAGGCCTGGCTGAGGAGGAACCCTCGCCTCAATGCCCCCTTCCAGACCCTGGCGTGTGGGCTCATCCTCACCTTAATGACCCCTACGGCATGCTCACTCTTCAATCAGAAGTGGTCAGTGGTCTCTGTTCTTTTGTTGTTATTGTTCGTTCAGTGCCGCTTTATATAAGTTTCTATCATCATTTTCTTTTACTAGATTACTTTTATAATAATTTAGCATGGGTCAGAATGGTAGGTTTGTATAGCCAACCAGATATAGTATTATTTCTCTATGCATACTCCAAATTACTAAACTGTTTCGATCTAACTAGCTTGAATATGTCCATTAAGCAAAAGCACTAGAGGGTGTTATGTCTGCCTACTCCAGAATCAGAATTTACATTTACACTCCATCAACATCTACATCTACATCTGCATATGTCATTTACATCTGTACATCTCTGTATCTTCGATCTTTTATCCTATGGCCTTCAGACTTAAAGCCTTTGATCAAGAGTTCACCATAAATGCTTTACTATTCAAATCATTATCAATTAGTTATGTAGAATGATACAAATGCAAAAAGTGTATTATTATTTTTGCATATACATATACAAAGCAAAGTGTGGAAATACATGCACAATAATCAAATGCAATAAAAATAAAATAAAAGGTATATATACATCATACATAGTACAATGTGTAGAAATACCTATACAAGAACTAAAAGTAGTACAGTACAAAGGTGCAGAAATACATATACAACATACAAATATGATAAAAAGAACCTTACATACAGTTATACAAACTATATAAAATGATAATATTTATCAGTGCCTGCACAGAAGATATAAAGATAAAATACAAACTATATATAAAAAAAGGGTAGAAATACATGATCAGTAAACAAATTCAATACAAAATGCTGAAATTCATATACAGTAAGCAAATACAATACACTGCAGAAATACATGTATATGCAAAAATGTAAAATGCATAGATAATAAGCAAATACATATACAATATACAAATACTATAAAAAAAAGTTTAAAATTGCTTGTACAATATGCAATATAAAGGAAGAAATACAGATATAGATTCCTAATTCTGTGTCCTCATCTGGTTGTCAAAAGTTGACAGTTGGCCATTAGATTCTGGAAAACCAAATATCTTTAATAAGGGACAAAATAGTTCCTTGAAGTTCCTTTTATCTTATTCATTTTGAAGAATTATTCCTTATATATTGTAGACTTAAAAAGCAGATTAAAAAAATAAGCATAGTGTGTTTTTATAAATGCAGAGGATAGTATGAATGAATATGAATAATTCCATAAAGAAAATATCTTGCATTGTGCAATTGTTAATTTTTATATATACTTTTAATACTTTTGTCAAATTGAAGATTTTTGTAATACAAATGTATCAGTCAAACATTGTATTGCTAGGATTTATAAAATGTAATTAATTTAATTTATATTGAAAAGGCACTAGTAGGATCAATTACTTATCAAATATTTTGAAGCATTGTAATTTTTATGCAATATTTATGGTAACCAAAGTGTCCTTTTGGGAAGACTGAAGCTTGTGTTTGTATGATATTCTAGATGTAACTGATGAAGTATTCATCCTCTTATTTTCTGTTTTATTTTCTATATTTTTATCATTGTTAATATTTCTTTATACTTTCAGCTCTCTCAGTACTTCAACAATGTCCAAATACGAGCCCCAACTTTATGCTGCAATGCAAAGCAAGTGTGAAGGAAAGATACCCAACACAGTCTACTTCAATAAGGGCTTGTAAGCTCATTATCAGTGAAAGTAGCCATTTGTATTTTTTTTCTTTGGTTTTCATTGTCTTGTTTTTCTTGTTTTGTTTTTTTCTGGGGAAGGGTTATTAAGTAAGGACTTAGAAAAGGTTTTTAAATTATTCTTAAAGAGCGAGATGAATAAGGTGGAACATTCCTCACGCCAGAGTAGTTTGATATTATAGTGTTAAAGGAGATGGATGTATTA
>NW_028234405.1:33507007-33512007 GCF_977035675.1 Penaeus japonicus
TTTCTCATGTGGTGTGTATGGCGCTTGTCTAAAGTTCGAGTCTTGTCAAGGATTTATTCTTATAGTTCACGGCCGTGTGGGAGGTGAATTATTCAACTATTTTTTGTTGTTCCTTTTTTTTTTGTACGTCCAAGATGCAAACCATGCACGGTGCTCGTCTCTGGTTGCATCAAAATCTTGTCATAGATATCTTGCAAAGCCTGCGTACAGTTCAAACTAGATCATTGAGTTTTTCATATACAAAAACACTCTCGGTAACCTGGTATCTGAACTGAATTATTAATTCACACACAAACACACACACACACACACACACACACACACACACACACACACACACACACACACACACACACACATATATATATATATATATATATATATATATATATATATATTTATGTATATGTATTTATAATTCTTTAAGAATAAAGGTATTCAAAATCGGGGGTTTTGAAGTCCGTTGTTTGCACACATTAATGCTTTAACTATATGGCGACGTTCTGGAATGTCTGGTATGTGCGTTCAAGCATATAGCGTTGGTAATGGATATCATATGCAGCAATACTTGTGTTTAGGAGTTTTCGTGGTATTGTGGTTGCAGCGGCTTTGATTGTATAGGCCGTGTTGGGATGGCAACTGCATTGACGATGGTCCACAGAGGCTTTTATTGTCGATTTTTACAAGGGCACATAATATCTCACTCATGATGCTGAAGGATGCTGGGCTACAGATGATATAACACGGTAGACGCATTGTAGATGACTTGGACTAAGAACAAGACAGTTCAGTGTTTAATGCTTTATATGCACTTCGATGGTACCAAGAAGCTCCCTGGCATTTAATGATTGAAGCTAATGAATGATCCCCAAAGAACATTGTGGAGAAAACCGTATAGATATAAATGACAAACGATATAAAACGTCTGCTTCCTTCCAGTTTCGAGCGTTTAGAAAGAAAGGTCTACAGTTTCTTCTAACTCCGTAAGAAGTACTGTAGGTCATGCAGAGAATTAAGAAAATGACTAAAGTTGCATCGACGAAATCAAAAGGGAAAAAGTTGTGGTTCCTGTCGATTGTGATTTTTTGGAAATAACATCAGGAAATAGGAAAGTTAGTGGTTGTATATATGGAAATTTAAATAGAATAGTAGATGCATGTATTTTGTTTGAGTTGTGAACTTTTAGATTGCTGTGGATATTGTAAATATATCGTTAAAACGGCAGCTGCTGTAGAAGGATAGACTATTAGCGATTAAACTACCTTCCTTTGATGTGCTATAATGAGCACTTCCAGCCTTCATTGGGTTTTCAACTCCAGAGAACTTACAGTAAAAGTATTTACGTTTTGCATTGCATTCACTGCAATCATTCGTCTGGAAAAGCCATCTTTCCTTGTTCTCCTTCGTTTTGTGTTAGTATTAAAGAAGACGATACGTTTGATAAAAGTTAAGCGCATAATTTCCTTAGAAACAGATATTCACAAGCTTTCTCCTTTCTCTTTTAGACTGATCAGGACCGACCAGCGCGTGTGCTCACGGCAAAAGCATAAATGTTTCATTATTGTGTTCTAGCGAATGGCGTGTTGCTGATTCATTAATAGTATATATAGAAATGACATGCTTGCTTACCCTCTTTTTACTTATGATGAAATTAATCTAAGAGAAAATTCATGAGACCCATTCTCGTAAATAAAGCAACAAGAGAAGAGCAGGAAAACACACCAATATGTCGATAGCCTCTTCGCCCGGAAGAAACAATAAAGTTTTATTTACAACTTCAATTCTTCACAACTTAAAACTCACCCTAACCCAGTCAATGCAGTGTGAGTTATAGTCTCACAGGCAGTGTGTGCAAATGTATAGATGTTACGTATCAATATGTCGTAATTACGCTGCATTGGCGAGTACTGGTCGATCACAAAGGAAGTGTTATTAGGTTTGTAATACAGCTTACTTACACGGCAAGATATATATATATATATATATATATATATATATATATATATATATATATATATATATATATATAGAGAGAGAGAGAGAGAGAGAGAGAGAGAGATAGATAGATAGATAGATAGATAGATAGATAGATAGAGAGATAGATAGATAGATAGATAGATAGAGAGAGAGATAGAGAGAAAAGGATAAGGATTAGGATAAGGTAAGTTTGCGGAGCAGATGCTTCGCCGGGCTTATATGCACCGAGGCGAGCCCGCCTGTGTCAGCGAGTGCTGACTCATGAGAGAATGTGCCAGCAGAGTGTTGACTCGACCTGAGCTTGGTCCTTGCCCAGCGGGATGCACCAAACACGGCGTGGACCGCGAGCTTGGACGGGGCTCGATCTTCCGACCACGGGGATGGGACTGCGCGACCTAACGGCTAGGGAGAGAGAGATAAAGAGAAAGAGAAAGAGAAGGAAAAAGAAAAAGAAAAAGAGAAAGAAAGAGACAGAAACATGGAGAGACTGAGAGAAAGGGAAGGCTAAAGAAGATAAATAAAGGACTTATCGAGTAAAAAACGAGAAGAAAAAGTGTAAATGAGTGATGGATAAGTATATTAAATGAGATGTATAAGACCCGAAAATGATGGGAGATAAAGACTCATAAAAGTAGACGGAAATAATATTAGTGCCATAAAAATATGTAATAAATGCCTCATTACGTTAGTATTCTAGTGATAGTTGGGACTTCAACGTAAACCTTTCATAACATTTTCTTTTCAATTTCTTCTCATCACTCACTTGCCTCTCCTCGCCCTCTGCTGTGATCTGAAGCTCCTTTGTCTCCAAAAAATATTCCTTATCCCGCTTAGTTATTTCTTTCTTCCCACTTATTCTGTCTTGTGCTTTCTCTCTGCCAGTCCTTCTGATATCTATTCTCTCTCTCTCTCTCTCTCTCTCTCTCTCTCTCTCTCTCTCTCTCTCTCTCTTTCTCTCTCTCGCTAACTTTGTAAGTTAATGCACTGTGCATGATATTTATGCTCCTATATTTTCTGGAATCTGGCTTTCTATGTATGGTTATTTTTTCCCAAAACTTACCACGAAGTTAAATCTAGGAGATTAGAATGTATTATCAATCGAGAGGAGTTTCCCCCATGAAGAGTGTTTTGATTCAAGTTAATAAAGTTAATAGCTTCCAGCAAGACCCTACTGTGATGTCCATAAGCCGGCGGTGCTTCTAGCAATAAGGGGATACAGAGTAACACATAATTATCAATACGAACAATAACTTGTTTTCGATGATATTGTGGTTGTGGTTTCTTTGGTTGTGGCAACCATGACATGTTTAATTCCCCATACTGAAAACAGATATTCTTATTTTCATGTTATCAAACGTAATGCTTATCAACACCCATTGCCAAAGAGGATGCTGTACCAAAGCAAACTAACTGCATAGCGTGCAACTTCCCCCGGGAACGTCCCTTTATACGACAACAAGAAGCCCCATGACGCCCGGCTCCTTCAGAGTCTGAAGCCCCTGAATAACCCTCACCAAATAACGCCTGTGGTGGATATGTGTTCGCACAGTGGAGCCTCCTGTTCCCCTTCCCTGAATCACCCAATCAGCCGAGCAAACACATAAAATAGACGTATGTATAACGTTTGGCTTCCTCACGGTTTCAAGGATTAAGAAGGGAAGGCCCAAAGTTTCGCCTCGGGATAAATCGTGCATGGGGACAAGGCCATGGCAGCATTTTCACTTTTATCAATCGTTACATGATTTTTAGAATCACATAAATGTCATGATATTTATGACGCTATCTGCTTTAATGTTTTAGTCACAGCTCAGCAATAAATGTTCAGTAATAAGAATAGGTTATCATTGGATACAGAACTTCAAAGGCAAAAGTACAAAATAGTTTTATCTCACACAAATGCTGAGAACAGGAATGCAATAAGCTGCTTTGATAATCAGCGTTCCTTCTACAAACACACTAAATCCACCAGTCATTTTATTAATTACAAAATTTGAATACGGAAGGTTGAATTATATAACAGGTTTTAGAGAGTTTGTGACTAATTCTAACACTTTCACAACTCTTCCTTGATTGCAAATTCTGAAATATTCTGGAACAAGTATCATAAAAGAAGCAATGATTATTACAGTAAAAGGAATGTTAGCAGCAATAATAAGGCACTGTCAATACTGCAGACAAACAGACAGACAGACAGGCAAACTAACAAACATACAAACAGTCAGACAAACAGACAGACAGAGATAGAGACAGAGATAGATAGATAGGGAGAGAGAGAGAGAGAGAGAGAAAGAAAGAGAGAATGAGAGAGAGAGAGAGAGAGAGAGAGAGAGAGAGAGAGAGAGAGAGAGAGAGAGAGAGAGAGAGAGAGAGAGAGAGAGAGAGAGAGAGAGAGAGAGACGATACAAAAAAGTGGGAGGAATAGCTATGAACCTGAGAGTCGGAATTCCAGAAAAAACAACAACAACAACAAAAAAAACACACAAATGGAAAGGAGGGATAAGGCCGAATATATATATAGTGCATAAGGGCAAAAGAGAAAGAGGTTAACACATTCCGATTCACGGAAGGCGAGAAGAGGCGTGTGTCCGAACCGATAAGAGGAAAAGGGGAAAAAAGAAGACACGTTATGAGAAATTCATGGTGCCCTAAATACCACTTGGTGATCAATATTGCCGGTTGACAACGGTCACAAGATCATTTCAGTTTTCTTATCAACTAAATATATTCCAATTTCTATTCATTCCTCGTCTCCGATTGATTTCGTGTCATCTATTTATCTATCTAGCCAATATTTTGAGCTTTTCTTTTCTTCTTTTTTCTTTTGTATCATTTTCGTCAGCTCTCTCTCCCTATCTCTTTCTTTTTCATACTCTCTCTCTTCCCCCTCCCTCCCCCCTCTCTATCTTTCGCGCTCTCTCCCTCTTTCACTCTCTCTCTCTCTCTTCTCCCCCCCCCCTCTCTCTCGCTCTGTCTCCCCTCCCTCCTCTCTCTCTCTCTCTCTCTCTCTCTCTCTCTCTCTCTCT
>NW_028234405.1:33589507-33592007 GCF_977035675.1 Penaeus japonicus
ACATGGCTCAATATCCTGATATATATATATATATCTCTTCCAAATACCTTGTCTTCAAAAAATGCCTTTATATCAGGTATTTTCGACACATCAATTTCCTTTGTTTTTACAGCAGTATACATGTGGCTCAATGTGACGCAAACCTTATGGCTCTGACTGACTGTAACAATATTTATACTATTTCTAACAATTTTATTTTCCTAGAGACTACCTGCTGGTTATGATTCACAAAAATCCCTACCAATCAGCATAACTAATCGTCCCACATTTTCATTAATCCTTTTACTATCATCCCCACCTGACAAATCCTTTGAATGTACATTAATCGATGATGCTCAAATCCACTACTTTCCTACGATTGTCAGTGATAATAATTTTCGAAACCCTTCAGTGTTTGTAATGCTTCTTCAGACAAACACTATCGCAAGGCAAGTTGTTCTGTTTATAAGCAGGAACAACCAGCCTTTAATAATCATCTTTGAAATTAGGAAAATCTCTCCTATCACTAGAAAAGACGAATGGAAAGCGACATATCTTATAGTTTTTGAGTCACTACTGCCTTTTCAAAACTTTAAATAAGGTTTTGACATATTTTTTTTTCCAGTTTGATTTTCAAATTAATTCCCAATAATTTTCCCTCCTTCTCAAGATCATACGCCAACTTATCATATTCCTCGATAAGTCTTTTGTTAGTTATTTGATTTTTTGGCTATCACGAAGGTCATTAAGCCAATGATTCCTTTTTTGAAATCCTTCAATACATACAAAGGCAATTACTACCTTGGTATAAATATGTTCGAGTACTATGATGGGCCTCTGTGAAACTGTTTGCCTTCCAAACATCTTGGCTTCATCCCGTTTCTTCTTCAGTCCTGTTATCTCGTCAAGCCCCACCTTGTATTATATATTTAGTTTACATGCATTTTTAGGTCCCCTTGTACATCATATATCGTGTTTTTAGACAGAACGAAATTAACACCCTGCTCCAAAATATCCTCATTATTCAAACTAAAGAAATCTGATTCACACTGTCAGCCCAAAAATACACATGATAAATTAATAGGTCAGCTGAGGAATAGTGATTTTACCCTTTCCAATGTTCCCCAAGCCATTTACATAATAACATAATTGAAAGTTTTATAAAGATGAAGAAGCTTTCTTAAAAAAATATGATAAAATAATAAAATAATAATGATAATAATAAGTACAAGCAAATCACACCAATGATCTAACCACTAGAAAAATGACCCAAACCTTGGTCCAATATTCCTTGAAAATACTGTAGCATACACTCAAGATAGTATTGCATATTTAAACAAAATAAAATTGACTCTCAATGTAATGCTCCAGAATTTAGTGCAAACAGCCATCTAATCCGTCAGATCAAGCTCCATCACCAGTTTGTCCACTGATTACGTTAAAAAAAATATAGATAATTCCCGGTACCCTCCGCTAATGTGGTTCGGCGCGTCAAGGTCAACTCAAAAGGAAAGTAAAAAACAACCATACAGCTATATGCGCTAAGGCGGAGTTTAACAATATACACATTATCATAATAATAATAATGATGATAGTAATGATAATGATAATAATGATAATAATAATAATAATGATAATAATAATAATAATGATAATAATAATAATAATGATAATAATAATAATAATGATAATAACGATAACAATGATCATGATATAAACAACAATAAGGATAATAATGACGATAATAATGATGATAATAATAATAATGATAATAATAATAATAATAATAATAATATTGATAATGATGATAATGATATTGCTCAGGATAATAATAAAGATGATAGTAATAATGATGGTAATAATAATAATAACAATGATGAAAATAATCATAACAGTAATTACAATCACAATGATTATAACCATAAGAACCATCATAATTACAATGATAATAATAATTTTAGTAATAATGATAATGGGATAATAATGATAATGATAATAGAACAAATAGTAATGATAATAATCATTTTAGTATTATGAAAATGATGCTAATGATGATTTTAATAAAACCAGTAATAATGAGGATGGAAGAAGAAGGGGGAAAAAGAAGAAGAAGAGGAGGAGGAAGAAGTGGAGGAGAGGGAGGAAGAGGAGAAAGATAAAGAGGAAGAGGAGATGGAGATGAAAAAGGGAGAGGAGAAGAAGAAAGAAGAAAAAGGAGGAGGAGGAGAACGAATAATGATAATGGTAATAATCAAATGGAGTAACTTTCGGTCCTTTTTATGCATATTATCAAGATTATCTGGTAACTTAGTCTTGTAGATTCTCTTTTCTGTCTTCTTATCTTAATTCGTTGTCAACTCGTAAGTAAAAAAAAAAAAAAAGATAAATAAAGAAAAAGAAAAAAGAAAGAAAGAAAGAAAGAAAGAAAATATACACATACACACACACACACACACACACACACACACACACATATAAATATATATATATATATACATATATATAAACATTTTGCATTATC
>NW_028234405.1:33604507-33609507 GCF_977035675.1 Penaeus japonicus
ATTGTCTCATCATTATCGTTATTTTCTTGTTATCAGTAACATTTTTATAATTTTGAATTGTAATTAATACTATTTTCATCACTATTGTTATCATCATCATTAGTGTTACTATCATAATTATTAGTAATTTAGTTGCTGTTGTTGTTATGGGGTGGGGGAGCCGAGGAGCGTTCTCCTCGCCAGCTCCACAACCCCAGGCGGATTCTATATCTTTCCTCACACTCTGTCAACCAGTGTTGAATGGTGCGATCTTTGTCGCGGCAGTGTGGGCAAGTCGTGTTGGTAGGCCCGCAAGTTCTTATGGTGACCCGATCTTAGGCGAGTTAGGACGACTTGGTCCGCACGGCTTCTGATTTCCTTGTCCTTGTCAGTAGTGTATCCTGTGCTGTCTGTTCGTGGGTTATAGACGGTTCTGGATCTCACGTCGGATGTGTGCCTTCACGGCTGCGAAAGAGATTGGCTCTTGTTCCTCTTGGATAAATCGAGGGAGGCCGCTTCCTTCGCCGCAGTGTCCATGATTTCATTTCCAGGGATTTCATTACACTGATACGGTGGAACTGCAGTCCTCCAGCGCTGCTAGTATTCTCTCGACGTTGAGAGCCGGAGCAGGGCTTGCCATGTTATCACAGAGTGACTTGCTGTCAGTGCATATGAGGACCTTCTGGTGTTCAGGGTGTCGCTCTATCCATTCTGTCGCTGTGGTCATTGCCGCCATCTCCTCCTCAAACGATGAGGTAAATTGTCTTTTTTCCGGATTGTTTCCACTATTGTAGGGTCCTCCGGGTCGTCAGTCGTAGCGACGATGGCGTTGCCACCCCTACGGCTTCCTTCCTCTGCTGAACCATCCGTGTAGATCGTGATATCTGGTTGGTGGTTCCAGATCGTTTCGATAGCGAGGTCTGTGAGGGCTGCCTGGGGTAGTGTAGCTTTGGTGTGGTTTCCCGGCAGGGTCGGGAAGATCGTGGTGTTCTGTCCTTTTCTGGACCAAGGGCTTTGGGCTTCATTTGGGAGCGGTTATCGGGTTTCAAAGGCTGGTGGGAGGTGTCTGTCTAAGTTAGACGAGGTTGTTCTGAAGTTCTCACACTTGAGCCAGTGTCACACCTCTCCTTCAATGGCTAGTCTGCTCAGGTGATCTGCAGGTGATCTCAGTGCCTTCTATTTTGCTGTAAGGATTAAATGCTTCGAGTGGGTGGTGTAGCTCGGGACCCCGGCTTCTTTCTTGATAGCCTCCAGTGGAGCTGATCGGTACTGGCCAGTGACCAGTTGTAGGGCTTTGTTCTGGAGGGCCTCCAATTCCTTCCTGTTGGTGTCAGAGATCCACGGTTGCCATGACGGGGTAGCATTGTCTAGCACGCTTCTGATGTGGTTATTGTACACTTTAAGCAGGCTATTCTTTCACCACTCCTTGCTGGTGTTACTTAGTGCTGCGAAGACCCTGCATTTGGAGTTGACTTTTTGACGGACTTCACTTGGGGGCTGAATGTTAGTTGCTGGTTCAGGATTACTTATAGGTGTTGTGTCGGGTCAAACTTGAAGGTTATTTCTCCTAGTTTGATGGTGGGTTGCCTGCTAGCTTCGTTGCTTGATGTTGAGAAGAAGGAACTGGTACTCTTGTCGCAGAGGACCATCGTATTCTTTGCACCATTCCACCACAGTTTCCACAGCTGACTGGCAGTTGCGCTGGGCTTGTTGGGATGTGCTGCCAAATTCCATGATGGTAACGTCATCAGCAAACAAATATTTGATGGTGTCTTCTGGCAGTCGCCGGGCCATAGAGTCGATGTAGAACAGGAATAGAAGGGGTCCAGGACTGATACATAGGGTAGTCCTTGTCTGATGATGTAAAGCTTACTAAGTGTGTTGTAGTTCTCTCGAGCCAATCTGTTCTCTAGGAAGGCAGATAGCCATTTCAGGAGGGTATTTGGGATGCCCTTTTGGTGTAGTTCAAGGAGAAGTTTTTCCCACCAGACCTTGTCATATGCTTTGCTTAGGTCTAGGAGAGCCTTTATGGTTCTGTTTGCTGGTCTCATCTGGATGCCATCGTCTATAGCTTGGAATAGTCTCAGGATTTGGTCCTGGCAGGATCACCCCTTCCTGAATCCAGCTTGTATTCTGTGGAATAGGCCGTTTGCCTCTGTGAGGTGGTATATCCGATTTGCCACCATTCTCTCCATCAGTTTTACTACACAGGAGGTCAGGCTTATTGGTCGGTATAAGGCAAGTCCCTTTGCCAGTTTCCCCACCTTGAGCAGAGGGATGATGGTTGCTGTCTTCCATATCTGGGGAAGGTCTGCTGAGGCGAGGGAAGAGTTGAAGATATCCAGGAGCTCTTCAAGGGCTTTTGGGCCCAGGGCTTTTAGGAATGTTGGAATGTCATCTGGCCCTGGGGGCACTTCTTGATGACAATTTTGAGCTCTAACATGGTGAAGGGTGATGAGCTTTCTTCTTCAACTGTCTTCTAGAACGCGTTTCAGTTCAAGGTACACAGCCTTCCTCTCAGAGATGGTGATCGTGAGATTACTAACTTTTTTGTACTGGGATGTGAAGATTTCAGCTTTACTTTTGTTGGATGTTACTAGCTTTCCCTCGTACAGGAGGGCTTCGTTGGGGTTGTTCGTCTCAGGGCAGCCGTTGAGAGTCTTTATTGTGTACCACAACTTTTGTTCGTCCAGTTCGGCTGATGTCACTGTTTCTTCCCAGGCTTCCGATTTGGCCTCTTCCATAAGTTGAGCTGCCTCTCGTCATGCTGCAACCCACTACTCTCGCTTGGTTGGTACCTCATGTCTCAGTTGGTTGCGATTCTTGATTGCTGCTCTGACTGTTGGGGTCATACACCCCCGTCTCTTTTTGTCTGGTTTCGTTTTGCCCACGTGCGTTTTTGCTGCAAGATTCAGGGCTTCCTGGAACCGTCTGACTCGTTTGTGGATGTTTGATACTCTGGGGCATCGCTCAGGGTTCTTTCCACTTTTGCTGCAAATGATGGTGGATGGCTAGTTGGGCTCTAAGTTTTAACTATTGGTAGGTGATCTGACCCAAGATCTGTAGCAGCGAACCAGTCGGCTCTGTTGGCCCATTCCTTCCCTACGAGTGTTAAATCGGGAGTTCACTTGAGTAGGATCAACGTTTCCTCTGAGATCCTGGGATTAGTTGTTGTACCATAGAGCTGAGTGGGCATTTAGATCTCTGGCGATTACGGCGTCGTTGTTGGATGGCAGCAGGTCGGTGCGGAGGATGGTAGTTGTGGTGCCCAGTGAATTGTTTGGGGGGCAGTACGCATTAGTGAATGTCGCCCATCGGTTCTTATAGAACTTGATTCAGAAGTGTTGGATCTCGGTTCTGTCCTTTTGCGTTCCTGGGAGTTTTTCATATGCTATTTCCTTCCTGATTAGCATGAGGAGTTCTCCACCGTTGCCACCGACTCTGTCTTGACGTAGGGTGGTGTAGCCTTTGATGAATGGGGTTCTGTCTTTCTTGCGGAGTTTGAATTCTTAAATGAGGCAGACGTAAATAAGTCTTTCTATAAGGCGGTCATCTAGTTCACCTATCTTCCTGCTCAGACCGCCTGCATTCCACTGCCTGACTCTTAGGGTGTTTGAGACTTGGCTGGACTGTTCCGAGGAATCTGTATGTTGTGGGTTTGGCGGGGTGGGTGCATTCTGGGCTTCTATTTTCTTTAGGCAGGGCTCACAGTTCCATGATGTTTGTCCCGCCAGGGCAGAGTCTTTGAAAACTCTAGTTGTGTTGGTGTATTTTTTTGTGGAACAGCCGTTTACATGAGTTACAGTTCATGGGATTGGTGTTTTGGGCGATGGTCCTTCTGCAACTCCCACATTTCCTCTTGGGGGTGTTCGGGACTGGGTCTGGTAAGGTCGAGTCAGAGTGATGGGTTTTGTCTGTATCAGGTGTGGTTTCCGGGAGATTGTAGTCTGGACAGGAGGTTAAGTTGTCAAAGGGATCGTAAGGCTGAGGGCCTGGGTTGTGTTCCAAAGTGTGTGGGGTTAAGTTAGGTTGTCTCCAGGGCGGGTTGCCCGTAAGGATACGGATTCACTGGGTGGTTGTCGTGATTTCCGCAGTTCCAGTTTGAAGCGTCACAGTAGTGACTGATGCCACTGCGTTTGTCTTGCCTGTGTATGGCCCTTCAGCAAAGCGGGGGCTGCACTCTAGCAGGCTGGTAGTCCTCTTGATGAGTTTGTTGCAGGAGGTGTAGTTCCGGTGTTCCTCGTCGGCCTTTGGGGGTGGTGGTGGACATCTCACCTCCGTCATACAGTTTGTCGCCTTCCCCGAGTGTTTTTTGCAATGCCAGGTGAGGCGTGACAGATCATATCTACTAATATAGCTGCAAGATTGAGCTTTGTGGCACATTTCAGGGCAGTTCGACCTGAAGGGGGGTCATGTCCCTGCGTAGGGTCCTCTCGCAGGCATTACATTTGAATTGGTCTCGATGTCGCCAGCTCGCAGCAGGATGAGACCAAGGTGTCCTGCTACGGTGTCGGTAGTTGTAGAAGGAGGTGTTGAGAGGACCATTCGGGACCACCCGGGGCGGTTCCTTTGGTGAGAAGCTTTTGTTGGTTCCGTTTGGAACGTAAACCGGCCAGGCCGCGGCAAGGTTGCTCCTCTATTGGCTCGGGTTGCTGTTGTTCTTCTTGGTTATAATTGTAATTATCATCATCTCATATTCATTATTACCATCATGTTTATCAATAACATCAATAGCAACAACAGCAATAGTACTAGAGTAGTGTACAGTTTAAGCCAGGGGCGGAGTGGGCAAATTCCTGTGTATGACTCCTTAATGTTCCAGTGAAGGACCCCTTATATTCCAGTGTATGATTCCTTATATTCCAGTGTAGGACACCTTATGTTCCAGTGTAGGACTCCTTAATGTTCCAGTACAGGACTCCTTAAGTTCCAGTGTAGGACCCCTTATGTTCCAGTTTAGGACTCCTTAACGTGCCAGTGTATGGCTCCTTAATGTCCCAGTGTTTGACTCCTTTATGTTC
>NW_028234405.1:33652007-33659418 GCF_977035675.1 Penaeus japonicus
ATATTCTTATTCCATTTGTCTGTGTTTGCATTCCCTTTGATCCAAGCAAGTCCCATTTCTTTGATCTCAAATAGGGATCCCCCGAAAGGGAATAATAACAAACGATTTTTTAAAAAATGGAGCTCGACGTTATCGTTTTAATAATCGTGAACACACTGCGCTTGATTGTATAATCCGAAAGGCGAACACAAAATACCAGGCTTCACTCGAGCTGGAGCGGTAAGCCGATCGCGGACGCGGTATTCCTGAGGAGTGCAACGCAAATCATTGCAATGTTTAGCGGGCAGTCTAAGCCACAGACTAGGGTACGCATTTCCCAGAAGAGAACTCTAAGGGATTTGCATGAGTGCGAGTTGGTAGGAGGGATGGGGATGGTTGCGATAGTAGTTGGTGTTTACCGTGGTGGTGATGGTAGTAATAGTCGTGGTTGTGAGGGGGGAGATGGCTGAGGTGGTGAGGAGTGTGGCAGTTGTAGTGTTGTTGGTAACATCCGAGGTAGTTTAGGTAGGTGTTGTGACTGTGTAGGTGGTAGTGGTGGGCATAACTGAGTGGGCGGTAGTGGAAGGCATAACTAAGTGGATGAATTGTGTGGGTGGTAGTGGTGGGCATAACTGAGTGGGTGGTAGTGGAAGGCATAACTAAGTGGATGAATTGTGTGGGTGGTAGTGGTGGGCATAACTGAGTGGGCGGTAGTGGAAGGCATAACTAAGTGGATGAATTGTGTGGGTGGTAGTGGTGGGCATAACTGAGTGGGTGGTAGTGGAAGGCATAACTAAGTGGATGAATTGTGTGGGTGGTAGTGGTGGGCATAACTGAGTGGGTGGTAGTGGAAGGCATAACTAAGTGGATGAATTGTGTGGGTGGTAGTGGTGGGCATAACTGAGTGGGCGGTAGTGGAAGGCATAACTAAGTGGATGAATTGTGTGGGTGGTAGTGGTGGGCATAACTGAGTGGGCGGTAGTGGAAGGCATAACTAAGTGGATGAATTGTGTGGGTGGTAGTGGTGGGCATAACTGAGTGGGTGGTAGTGGAAGGCATAACTAAGTGGATGAATTGTGTGGATGGTAGTGGTGGGCATAACTGAGTGGGTGGTAGTGGAAGGCATAACTAAGTGGATGAATTGTGTGGGTGGTAGTGGTGGGCATAACTGAGTGGGTGGTAGTGGTGAGCATAAATGACTGTTCACAATTAATGTGATCGATTACAAAGTATTTTTTCACTGGTCGATTATGATCATTAGTAATCGATTACCAAACGATTACTCAAAGCATAATTAGACATTAATATTCGAGACACGTGAATTTCAGTAGATGTAATCCAATGCATATTAATATGTGTCATAGGAAGCGGATTAATTAATTGATAAAAAAAGTGATAGCTGATAATTGGCAGCACATAAACCGGAGAAAAAAAAGTACTGCAATAGACTGATGAACCGCTACTAGAACTTTTTAGAGAATGGTACTGGACAGTCAGGAGCAAATCAAAACACAAAACATGTAAATATGTGCAAGTTTACAATAACGGATAAAATTTTATTTCATTCAAATACTGATTTTTTATTAAATGTAATTTTTCGTAAATATTCATAATTTCGTAGTTCATTATTGATAATAAGATGTAGTATGAGATAAAGATAAATATTTATCAGCCGTTGCTAGTACTAACAAAATTAAGTTCATGAAAAAGGGCCGGGATGTTTGTTAAAGTCACGAGTCTGTGAGTTACATTTCGATTTTTTTCCACGGCTGAGAGAGAGAGGGGGAGGAAGAGGGGAGGGAGAGAGAGAGAGGGGGGGGGGAGAAAGAGAGATAAAGAGAGAGAGAGAGGGGTGGTGGGTGGGGGGAGGGAGAGAAAGAGAGAGAGAGAGAGAGAGAGAGTACACTGAAGCCCCTATACCAGGGGTTCCCAAACTGGGGTACATGTACCACGGCTCACACCAGGGTACATGTTTTGGCACGTTCAAGGGGTACAATTGGCTGAAGGAAACAATTTACATTGCATGAACTTGCATGGTGGTTGTAAGCGGCTGCACTCAGATTGCACTTTTCCTCATTGTTCTTTGGGTTTGATTAGCACCACCTTTATTGAAATTTCTTGGGTGTAAGGGTAATACCAGGTTTGTTTATCTACTATTATAAACCTCACATGGCTTGATCTGCAGTGTAGATCTATAAATATCAAAATATTAAAATGTCCTTTTTTACTATTAAGCTTAATTTTTAGTGTTAGGGGTACATGGGAACCTATAAAAAGCCTAAGGGGTACTAAGGAACAAAAAGTTTGGGAACCCCTGCCCTATACTCTACTATCGCAATATACCACTTCATTATCTATTTCAAAGTGAAGGCAATGAGAAAGTAATGGAATCAATCAATCAGACAAATAAAATACGAGTACCGCCCATCTCCAGTGAATGGTGATGACATGTGTCGTGTTAGGGTGAAGGCTATGGTGCTGGGGGTTATTGATGGCCGTGGTGGCGTGACGGAGGAATACTAGCATATGGTACGAGGTACGTGGTTGGTACTGCACAAGTTCACGGGGTACATGATCGAAGAATGTTGGAGACACATTGGTGTGAAAACTCTTTGGAGAAGGATGAGTTTATATTAGGCGTAGTTACATATATTTTTTATGCTAGGTTAATGATTTTTATGTGATTACTCCGCCATACAATTCACAGGGGGTTTCAGCACGAAAATCAGAGCGTAAGAAGGGAAAGAAAGGAAGGAAGAAAAGGAATGCTAAATTACCCTGCCTCTGCTACAACCGAGAGAAATATAAACTCTATTTCCTAGATCTTGATGGTGACAGACTGTATCTCCCGTTCTGTCGGCGTGTGCTTTCTGCATCCCGTGTTCGCTCTCGGAAAACGGATTGAATTTTCCACCCGAGCCACGCCCGATGATCGCCCGTTACAATCACCTTACGTATGCTTTGTCATTCCGCTGAAGTTGCAAGCTCATACACGAGAAACTACTCGGATATGAATAAAGGTAAAATTAATATATATGTTTGTATATATATACTTGTATGTATGTATATATAAATGTGTATATATTTATATACATATAAATATAAATATATATACAGGTTAAAGATATATAATATAATAATATATATATATATATATATATATATATATATATATATAGGGTATATACATATATAACACAATACAAACACATATTCATATATATATATATATATATATATAATAAATTATAATATATATATATATATATAATTATTTATATATTGTAATATATTATATAATATATATATGGTTATATATAATATGTATATATATATATATAAAGTAGGAGCGGAGCGTAGATAGATATATAATATATATATATTTATTATCAATATGATATATGATATATATCTCATGTATAGATATACACACACTATATATAAGCGCAGAGAGAAGACCAATTGAGCCACTTGGGTGTTTTGTGTGTGAAGAGTACACTGCAATAATTTTTATATATATATATATATTTATAATATATATATATAGCGGGGGGGACGGGGGTGGGGTGGGGGGCACTATATATATATATATATATATATATATATATGTATATATACATATACATATATATAGATAGATATACGAACATATATGTAAGTAGGTGTGTGGGTGGATGCATATTTCTATGTGTTTATGTGAGTGATTGTGTGAGTGAGTAAGTGAGTGAGTGAGTGTGTGTGTGTATGTGTGTGTGTGTGTGTCTGTGAGCGTGTGTGTGTGTCTTTAAGTGTGTGTGTGTCTGTGTGTGTGTATGTGTGTCTGGGTGCTGGTGTATATATACATATATATATATATATATATATATATATATATATATATATATATATATATATATATATATATATATATATATACATATATATATATATATGTGTGTGCGTGTGTGCGTGTGTGTGTGTGTGTGTGTGTGCAAGGAGAGTGGGTACGCATGAGAAAGCGAGAAAGGAGACGGAGAGAAAGCTTTCGTGTTTCTGTACATAAACAAATGATTTCCATTTTCCGGTGTTTATGCACCCACGAGGTGCCTTTATGGCGCAGCTAATAGCACTTTATTTACAAAATGAAATTTATTTCAGCAACATGACTCGTAATTTTTCTCAACTTTTAGTTATATCCAAGTTTAACGACACCTATCGCCGGTATAAAAAAAATCTTTCTGATGAATAGACAGAAAGCTCTCTCTCTCACTCTCATATTTAATTCACTTTTTTTAAGGCGTAGCTGATGTCATTTGTAAAACTCTTCAACAACTGGTTAACACTGTAGTATAGAAACAATCATACTGGTACTCATCTCTCAAGCCTACATTTTTCCTGGTCAAAAGTTAGATTACTTTTCTCATGAGAACCTTGAGTCTTTTTCCCTTAGAAATATGAGTCCACAATTTTTCCTTGAAAATATAAGATCAATGGTGCCTTTTTAAATGATTTTGAATTATATCGCTATAGTTATATTATTTAGTTTTCACAAACTTGCATATTTTATATCTCAATGCCAAATCAAGAAATATTCTGCCTAGACTCGACAGAATATCTTCACAACTTAAAATAAAGATGATTTCGTTCGGCAGGTATAAGCACACACCTCCAAGAAAAGCAAGCACTATTTATTTCATACGTGTAATTCTTTTCTTTCTCGTATGAATAAGAAAAATATCTTTTCTGCAGAGGATTTAAGTGTCCTTTCTCACAGAGAGAGCCTTATGAAGATCTTTCTGCTTAAGGATGTTGTTCGTTTCTCAAGACATTTTGAGCACAGGGAATCTCTCAGTGTTGAGGAAACTCCAGGGTGTCAAGTTGATAATCAGGGGTGTAAATCCGTTGTTATCAGCAGGATCTAAAAGTCACTTAATTCATATATATATGAGTATATATATTATATTGATAATATAGATAATATATATATATATATAAACCATATATATATATATATAATACTATATAATAATATTATAATTATATATATATATATATATATAAATATATATATATATATATATATATGATATATTAGATATATAATATATAAATGATATATATATACATATATATATATGTGATATATGTATATGATATGTATGTCTATGTGTATATATATATATATATATATAATATATAATATATATATATACATAAACAAGATATAAAAATATATATATATAATATAATATATATATATATATATATAAATATATATTTACATAATATGTGTGTTGTGTTGTGTGTGTGTGTGTGTGTGTTGTGTGTGTGGTGTATTATTATATTTAGAGATAATAGTAATAATATATATATATTAGATATATAATATATACTGTATGCGAGGAGAGCGATATATTATATAGGCAGATATATTTATATTATATATTATATATAGTATTATGTTAATATATAATATATATATTATATTATATATATCTATATGGTATAATATATACATGTATTTTGGTTAAGATATTTATATATATTAAGATATTATATATATATATATATGATAGATAATATGTAATAATGTCTATATAGATAGGAAATAGGATATAATATTATATATAAATATATATATATATATATGTAGATATATATATACGTATACATATACATATACAAATAAATATAATATATAATTATCTATAGATATATATTATGTATTATTATATATATATATTATAATATATACATACAGACATATTGAGATTAATATATATATTATATTATATATATATATATTATATATAAGTTATTATAATAAGAGGTTTACATAATATGTTAATATACTTATATATTAATTATATAAAAAGAGATATATATATAAGAATATATATAATATATAGTATAAATATCTATATATATGTAAAATATATATATATATAATATAGAAATAATATTATATATATAGATATATAGTTTTATATATATCTATAATATATCTTATATTTTATATATAATAGAATATATCACATAATATATATTATTATAATATATATATATACTTATAGGGATTATGTTGTATATATAATATATATAAAAAATATATATAATATAATAATAATAATATCAAATTATTTACTATAATATAATATAATAATATATATATAATATATTATATTATATAAATATAAATAATGTTTTGTGGGGTTTTGTGTGTGTGTGTATGTGTGTGTGTTGTTATAATTATAATATATATATTATAATGATATATATATATATATATATATATATATTTAGGTAGATAATATATATATATATACATATATATTTATATATAATAATATATATATGTAATTATAGATAAAATAATATATATATATATATATATATATAGATACATGTATGTATGGATATAGATGTCTATATAGTGTATATATAGAAAGATATATATATATATAATATTATATATATGTATAATAGATATGTATATAGTATGTAATATGATTGATATATATATATATATAGATATGTTTATATATATTACATATACATATACAACTCAAATACATATATATAAATATAATATATATATATATATATATATATATATATATATATATATAGTACAGACATACATATAATGTATATATATATATATATATATATAAATATAATATATATAAAAATATATACAAATGTAAAGGTAATATCTGTCGCGCGAGGGAGGTGACTATTAGCCTATATATACACTCTCAAATATCCTATATAAAACATCGTCACTCTCATCTCTATAACTTACTATCAAACAATCTCAATGGACAAAAACACTAACTAACACTCACACTACTCAAACCTACACTCACAATAACTCACACATGTTTCTCAAACACTCAAACACAAGCCAACAGTCTACACTCCACCAAATAGACACAACCCTATAACACTACATAAGCAAAATAAAAACCTACACACACACACACCCCCACCCCCCCACACCCACACCCACCCCCCACACCCACCACACACACATATACTATATAACATATCTATATATAAATATACATTAATAATTTTTGTATAATATCAAACTATGTCTTATATCACATAATATATATCAAAAATAACACAAAACGATATATATCTGGTAAATATATAAATATATATATATAGTTTATCTAGTAGCATTGTTTATTGCCAAATTTGTGTTTATATTCTGATGAATTTGTATATACATAAAGAGTATATTTGCACTCAGAAGAGACGCATATCTATATTTGCTGCTACTGACCGTGTCAAGAATGCATCTTCGTATAGCCACGTGCGCTATCAAATACCAAGTTGAAATGTTAAACCCAGTTCAATCAGTCTTTTACACTCATTCCTAGATATACAGAGAGTACACTAAAACACATACGCATTTACGAGTATACGCAAAGAATGTTTTTTT
>NW_028234405.1:33659518-33664518 GCF_977035675.1 Penaeus japonicus
ATAACTAAAATATCTTAAATGCAGTATTTGGAACTATAACGACCGACAATTCCTCTATAGACTACAGACTGGTAACCATTGCTTCTAAATCCCCCGTCAAGTATTAAAAATTCAAGACACTCGAACGCACCTTTAGTGTACAATTTCTGAAAGTCTTATCGCCTTAACGATCGGGATGTTCTCTGAACAGCAGTCTCCACTCAACAAAATGTTCAGGTATAGTATGATGCCTCCTCAGAGGCATGAATGTAGAAAGGGAGCAGTTCCGATCCAAACCGCCAAATGCCATTCGATCCCCTGTCCCCACTCATGATCAGTCCACCTGCCAAACTTTCCAGTGAAACGCTAACTCCTCCGCGCTCATATCCATAACCAATGCCCCCCCCCCCCCTTCCTTTGACGCACAAGTCTTTCCCTTCCCAAAACTATGTAAACATTTCTTAATAAAAACACACCTTCGACCAGTATGCGGAATTAAGTTTTCACACAGATCATTCCCAGAAGGAGCGTCATGAAGACATGAAGAACAAAAAAGAAAAAAAAAAGAAAAAAAAAAAGAGAGAAAAAAAAAATCAGCAACTTTTTTCTGCCTTAACGCCGTTGTTGGGAAGGTGCAACATATTGCAATGTGCTTGACTTTGACACCCGCCAGCACTCAACTCCACTGGTGCCACCACTTCTTCAACTAATTATGATCATCAAAGAGCACTTCAGTAAACTAGCGTGCGGATAGAACCCCGACATAAGAGTGGAAACATTTCGTCACCCTAGCCTTTTGGAAATTACAAAAGGAAAAATAGAAGAACGCCATATTCCTAACCTCTGCCAAGGTGCAGACCGCCGTCTAATAATACGCGAGCTGCCAACCAGAGGCAACGGAAACCATGAATATCCCCTTTCGCTTAAGTCTGAAAACATATCGAATGTAAAAACGTACAAAACAACCCTGACGGTTTCACAGAAACTGTATTACCACTTTGATAGTCTTTATATACTTATCCTTTGAGATATCACATGGTATCATGTTCAAAGTAAGAAAATACGACTACTTTTCACTGCCTTATTTGATATAACGTATTTTTGGGGAGTACCGGAGGGGGCGGGAAGTTATAGTCACATCCCCTCTCCTACCTAAAAATGTTTTTTTATGGCCCTGGATCCAATAACATTGGCCATACAAACGTTATCCATTACTAGTTAATTTTATTAACAGATTAAGTAGGAAAGCATGTTAATTCTCATGGATATGTAAAATAAGAATGATAATCACACAAACAAATAACATGGATAGCTTTGCTCCCTATTATGCAAAAACTGTCAGACGTCCCCGAGTGTCAGAACCGTTCGAAATGGTCTCAAAGGCTAGAGATAAAAGTCAAAGGAAAAAAAGATGTCATGTAAACAATGTATATAAAAAAAAATATCTCAAGTATGAATTCAATGAAAACAAACGTGATTGTCTAAACATGGAAAATAGTTAAAAGACTCTTGACTAACGGAAACCATCCCACGGCCATTCCTTTATTGCCGAAAATAACGAATTTTTTTAACACTTTCTTTGCAAAAGTTGGGAATTTTACTGGTGAACAAACGTCCACTTCTACATCTCAACAAAGTACAGCAAGGGCAAGGCTCACGACAAATGTTTTCTAACTTTATCAGTACAAGTATAAACAATCTTCCTAATGGTAAAACACATGCATGAGACGAATGCCACGAGAGCGGGTGGCATTTCATTTCGATTCATTAAGGAAAAGCTTATTCGCAATACTATGCACAATATCTAATATTCCTTATTAACACATCTATAGTCACTCATTCTTATCACTTTGAGAACAGGGCATCGTAATCCAAAATAATTTAAAAACAATTATCGCCTTATCTTTCTGCACGATGAATTATCTGAAGTTCTTGAGAAAATTATAGAAGCCAAGTTAACAGCATCCCTTCAATGAAAACTCAACACAGATTCAGATTTAAACTAATCATTAAATCCTAAGCGAAATAGAAAGTAAAGATTGCAAATCAAATAAAGCGAATAACATTTTCCCACATATGGTTGCTTAACTTACTGGGAGAAATACGAGTGGAAAAAAAAGCAATGGTGAAAAAGAGAATCAAAAAGGATAAAGAAAATTTTTGAATTAAGAAATGCTAAAATATATGTGCACGCGCCACCTCATTTTCGTCTTAGGATTGGCGGCACTCTCCAACCTCGTATGGGAATCTCAAAAATACTTTTTCTTTAACGTACATACATTATACCATTCCTATTTTTTCATATTCATATACGTATGTATGCAATAGTTTTTTTTGGCTCAACATCGGTACTAGTCCGTTGACGGATTCAGGGATGCTTTTAACAGTGTAGTCATGTAAATCGTCTTGACTGCCTTATTTCACGGAATTGATACCCTGGAGAATCATGTAAATGATTGCGCGTGTCCTTGGGTGCAATTGGGTTTAAAACTACGTGTGTTGAATACTTGACGAGGCTGTTGCCCTTCCAAAAACCCTCGATTATTGGCCAAAAAGGTCACCTAACATTTTTTCCTCATCTAAAAAACTAGAATGGCTTAAAATCCAATACAATGTAGGGGTGACATGTGCATACTCATTCACAAATTTATACCGGGAGATTATTCTTATAGGCTATAAGACTGCAAACACTACTCAAAGGAACATGCCGAAGCAAAATGGATTAGATTTTTGTATGTCTCAGAATCATATACGGATACATCAGGAAGACAAATGGCATTCATTGATCTAGAACAAACTAACATTCAATATTTAGAATATTTCTAACTTCAGTGCTTAAGATAAGATTAAGAGAAAACTTACACCATAAAAGTCAGGCTGTATTCCTGATAATGATGTATTACTAAATAAAATCTATTCAATGCTTGCATTTCATATATTTTATACCTATCTTATTTTATTGTGTTGGGTGATAATAATTAATGTAAAAATGATAACCAATGTTACACATGGAATAAAGTATTTCGGTTCTAATTTTGAACTCTCTCTCTCTTCTCCTCCTCTCTCTCTCTGTGAGGGTTGTCTTAGTCTATCGTAACTGACAACCCAGCACAAAATAGGGAGTGATGCCAGACACAGGGTTTGAACGTTACAGGTTTATTCCATAACGCAGATTGTCTGACGTTATGGTGCACGATAGATATATTCACTACAGCACAAAGGTCACAGCAATAAACAATATCACAACACGTATGAACAGGCGGGGAAATCAGGCGTCAGCAGTAGCGCAGTCGATCCCTGGTCTGTCGGTGTGTTCCAAACATCCTGCTTATATGGAAGGCTTCGCATCCGCCGTCCCCCGAATCTTGTCCCCACGGCGGGCATTCAGGAAGGCAGTCAGGAATATACGGGGCGTGGCAATCGAGGAATTAAGCTCGTTTGAGGGTCTAGGTCTGTGGGATAGCAAGAATGTGTGAACCACCCATCACCCAAAGTTGACCTGACCTGACCCGGCGATTGCCTCGCTGATTAAGGGTGCAAAAATGCATATATATGTATATGGATCTATTGCTGTAATTAATATCTTATATAAGCATAATATATAGTTCTATATAAGCATAATATATAGTTCTATATAAGCATAATATATAGTTCTATATAAGCATAATATATAGTTCTATATAAGCATAATATATAGTTCTATATAAGCATAATATATAGTTCTATATAAGCATAATATATAATTCTCACACTCTCTCTCTCACTTTCTCTCTCTCTCTCTCTCTCTCTCTCTCTCTCTCTCTCTCTCTCTCTCTCTCTCTCTCTCTCTCTCTCTCTCTCTCTCTCTCTCTCCCTCTCTCTCTCTCTCTCCTCCTCCTCTCTCTCTCTCTCTCTCTCTCCTCCTCCTCCTCTCTCTCTCTCTCTCTCTCTCTCCTCCTCTCTCTCTCTCTCACTTTCTCTCTCTCTCTCTCTCTCTCTCTCTCTCTCTCTCTCTCTCTCTCTCTCTCTCTCTCTCTCTCTCTCTCTCTCTCTCTCTCTCTCTCCTCTCTCTCCCTCTCTCTCTCTCTCTCTCTCTCTCTCTCTCTCTCTCTCTCTCTCTCTCTCTCTCTCTCTCTCTCTCTCTCTCTCTCTCTCTCTCCCTCTCTCCTCCCTCTCCTAACAACACTGTATTGTTTCCGGAACATAGATTGGCCTGGTGAAAATTGTCTACTGGTGCCGAGCACCGACTCCTTCTGGTAATTACTAGGGATGAGCAAAAATAGTCTTGTTCAGATGAGAAAGGGATGCAATCAGGGAGTTCCCTCTCTACACTTAATTGCACTTCTTGTCTCTGTTTACAAAGGGAGTATCAAATGCTTGAAACCTTAAAACGAAGGGGATTTCCAATTGCGTTTAGTGATGTTATGCCAGAAGAAGGTCCTCAGATGAACAAATAATGAATAAGAACTTTGCTCTGTGGAAATATGTACAGACCTGGAATGTATAGATAAGTACAAATTAACAAGATCAGTTAATTCTCACACACTCGAATCAGTTTTAGGAAAAGTACGTCAACAGCGACCATTTGATAGGTTGCTGTTAGTGCATGCCAGAATAGGACTTATAAATAACTACAATACCAGCAAATGAAGAGGATATCTAAATTGTGGAAATTCTTCCCACTGCTGCTACGAATTGCACGTACTACCATAACTATCCCTCCGATATGCATTTGTTTGTGTTCTTTGTTCGCACCAAGAACAAGAGGTCGTTTATCTGGAAGGGTGATTGCAACAGCCTCTTCGAGTATTCAACACACGTAGATTTACACCCATATATATATCGCACACAAGGACACGGGATTCCTTTGTGGAGGGAAGACTGTATGGGTCTGATCACACGCGCCCGGTCGACGTACACATGTCTGTAGATGAAGCAACTGAAACAAAGTGATGTAGATGGTGAAAGTCGATTCAGAAAGTGATAATCATAGAAAAAGAAATATAACACAGACGCTTGTTCGGGTCCTTAGATTATTTTGA
>NW_028234405.1:33714518-33727018 GCF_977035675.1 Penaeus japonicus
ACCTACACATTTTATCCTGTTACGACTACATTGCATTTAAGAACTACAAGTCTCTTTCTACGGCTTTGCTTAGTCGTGCTGACATTTAATATAAAACATGATATAAAGAATATCCGCTAAATTTGAGACACACAAAGCAAAGGATTGTTTAGAATTTTTTGTAATACATTTAAAGCTGAACTTTCAAAGCGTACACATGGTGATATGCACTTCAAATGTCATTACAAGTATTAGAATATAAATACGTACAAACAAAATATTACCGTTTATAGTAATTAGCAAACTCCCAGAAACTCATTTCAACAAATAACGAATAAATACCTTTGTAGAAAAGCAAATAACAAAATACAGGCAGTTTGTTAGTAAAATAGTATACCTGAATTCCTCACAGAATGGGAAATCGTGTTCTCCGTGGGCGAGCAACGTGAATATGCTCAAGACATATTTTAAAATTTCAAAGTAAATTTCCTTGCAATTATAGTCGTTAGATGTTGGGCTTCTTGTGGCAGATGATACAAAGACAAAAGAAAAACCGGCCGGCATGGACTAAATGGAATAACATAATGCGTTTAAATGATACGGTTTATTTCAGAATTATGAATTGAAAATGATGTAATAGCAGTAATAATGATAACAATAGTAAGGGCAATATCAATAATGATTTCAATTATCACACTATAGGTTGGCCTCTTCCTTGTGCTAGAACAAATGAAAGGGATAAGATGCGATACAATGCGGATAATTTATAAAAGGGAAAACAATGATACTAGTATAAATGGAGGCATTCAAGATTTGCAATGAACAATTGTAGCTCCCTCCGTTTCCATGATTTCACCATTGCACTTAATGGGTTGAGAAAAAATTGGAACAATAAAGATAAGGTGATAAGAATCAGCATGTAATAGTTATGATAGCAAATAATACTTAGCGTGAAAAGACATTTAATAATCATTTGCAAATCAGGGTGAAATAGTTTTTTTTTTCGCCAGGTGCGTGCATATAGCTAGATATGTTGATAAGTATTCGGTGTGGTGATCGGTTTAAAAAGTATTTTCATTTCTTCAGTCTCGACGGCAGGTGATTGATATATGACTGGATAACCAATGCAATCTGCCAACGGTCAACGAAGACACGAAGGTTTTTGTAACTTGCTATTGGTATTTGCAAAGCCCGAATTTTTTATTGCTGAATAATTATTATCAATGTTATTGTTATCAACGTTATCGACATTATATTTTCAGTACGCTCATCAACAGTCAGGATTAGCGACATCAATAAAAAAAAATCATAAGTGTCAACATGATTTCTATCATCATATCTTAAGAACAGCGTAACAAATGAAGGTCCTCAGTAACTCAACAGATTACACAACACTAGAAACAAAATCCTTGGAAAAACACCATGAATTATTCGGAATATTCAAAAATACCTTCGGCATGTGAAACAGACAGATATGGATGGTGAAGAAAGTGAAAAGGATAGCAACATAGCCAAAATTATCATTGTATTCCTCTCCCTCCCTTCATCCATTGAAATAATTGTCATCATTAGTCTTTAGCATGTGCCATTCGTAGTTATTGAAACATTATTTGTCGTAATTCAGTTTAATGTCTTAAAACATATTTCGACCTGAAAATATAAATGCTTTTGTGAAATCAAAATATATGTCGAAACAATTCAAGAAATGACATCGTATTCATGTTATCACGAGATAAAGTAAAGTTGTTCCTTGCAGAAACAATATCAAAAATATAAAATCCCATGAAATATACTCAATAATTGAAATACAATAAGCCTTACATTAACCAGCAAATCATAAAAGAATAGTAAATCACATATGAATCCATTCAAATCTGACAAGCAGATATATATATAAAAAATTGCCAACTTTACTTATAGAATAAAAAATAAAACAAGGAAATATACATAGAAACAGTATATATGGTATCATTGCATCTTGATTATGAAAATCAAATATTTTGAAATAAACTTACATTAATGCGTCTCTTGCATCTAACCGGTAGAATTCATTTTGGATCAAAGCAAAAAGAGGTTATAAATTAGTCTGACACCTCGACAACGTTGACTAAGGGGGGCAAACGAACTTTAAGGCAACTTTCTACATTTTAGCAATAATAATAAATGCCTCGAAGGAAATAAGTTTATTTACACCTTGTATGCTACTTACCTTTCATTCAGAGAATCAGTTTAGATATTGGCATACTGCAACCTGGGAAGAGGTGGTCTTTAAAGAAGGAAATTCCATAAGCCAAGTCTGGCTGATCACATTATTCTCCTTGCGGCCAGCCGCTCCCACAATGTGTTTACAAAGGAGCATCGAGATGCGCAAACATTCAATCATCAAGTACTTTCCATGAATATACTACCAAAAGAGAAATATACTTAAACATACTTCAAATTAATCTAGAAAATAAGAAATTTGTTACATTCACATGGTGCGAGCCGTTCTTCGAAGCAATAAAGCAAAGGCATGCCAGTTTACATTCATTTGTTGTCTTATTTACCATACAGTATGTTTATCGTATCTGTTTAAGAGAGAATGAAACAACAAAAGGGAGAGAAAGAGAGAGAGAGGGGGGGGGAGAGAGAGAGAGCGATAGAGATAGATAGATAGATAGAGAGAGAGAGAGAGAGAGGGGGGGGGGGGGGGGGGGGGGAATCACAGCTTGAGTAATTTGGCTTTCAAATGATAATGGGAAATGTTTTTTTCCTACGTTTATCATGAGAATATCCTTATTTTTTACACGAAAGGTCAAAACAAAATTTCCTAAAACAGAATAACAATAATAAAAAAATGATATAAATAGCATCAAGTATATGGTAATGAAAAATGAAATGAAAAATAACTAACAATAATTACTACAGTATCACATTAGGTTCCTCCTGATTGCTTCATGTTGAACAATTTGCAGCATCAATTCGGCAATATTTCAGTCAGTTAGCTTTGTATAAGGCTTTACTAGTCAGAATACAAAGCTATTAAGTAGCAAGTTTGTAGCGTTATGTTTTGCTCTATGTGTAGAATCACTTTTAAGCTTTCCATAATCCTTCTATATTGGTGGATTTTTCGTCCAAATATTTTTCCAGTATTTTCACTTTGCGCCCCGTGTTCCTCCCGCCTTCCGCCTCTCTTTTCTTGATATCCATTCAGGCTGGCGGTATTTTGAACTGTGATTTTTGGCTTTCCTCTTTTATTTTTCTCCTCTTTTGTTTCTTTATTCAATCGTTTTTAAAGGACCTAAACTAACCGATGTTTTTTTCTTTTTTTTTTTGTATTCAGTTTCTTTCATTTCATCTGGGGATTTGGTGAATGGAATGAAAGAATCATTTGAAGTATGATGTTCGTTATTTGATCTTTTTAGTTTGGTCGGCCCTTTCTCTTGTTATTTTACTGAAGTAAAACTAAACGACGGGAAAGTAAAAAAAAAATCAATAGAAGAGGACACACACACACATATATACCCACAAACACACAAACAAACACACATACACACACAAACACATATACCCACAAACGCAAAAACAAACAAACACTCTCACACACACACACACACAAACTAACACACACAAACACGCTCGCACACACATCTACGTATCTTAAAGCTATGAATTAAATATTCTTTAGGTTTTCTCTGCCACCCAAAATTTATTCCATTAATTTCACATACTATACAATGCAGAGGTACTATATGGGGCAATTGCAACAAAAAGTTTGCAAAATACAGCTTCTTCCATTGTTCGTGAAATGCAATAACAACTCTGAAAAAGCACAAGCCTCGAGTCAAAATGGCTTGTAGAAGCTCGTCTTAACATACTGTGAGTATGCGAAGTCCCTAATTGTGAGTAGCAGCTCACTGTGTTAGCATCTCAGGTCTAGTATGTTTCTGTCTTTTGAAGAATTGTGCTACTTTTAAAGTTTTGTTCGGAAACCAAGAAACTGTCCAAATGCCCGGAAACGGAGTAAATAGTTGGTGATCAGTATAAAAGTTGGTCCCTATTTTTTGCTATTCCTGTAGTTTGCAGAGAATGGTTAGACCTGCTTCTATCTGAATGATGAAATAGGTATAACAAAATATGAATTAAAGTATTTTGTTTAATATCAAAATTTACCGAGGGGAGGGAGGGGGGTGATTTATATGACTAGAAAGTTAAGATCAGTTTTATACTATGTGTATTTGCAATCATAAATCACGTGCCATGAATCCGGAATGAGCAACTAGTTTTATAAATAGAATACCTTTGATCTAAAAGGAAATGATTCTCGCAATAATGCAATGGCGGAATTATATGTTAATCATCTTTTTTTTTTATCGATGGAATGATTTATCGGGAAGAATGCAGTGGATAGGTGGAGAGATATATATAGAGATAGAGGATGGGGGAATGAGAGAAAGAGAAAGAGAGAGAGAGGTGGGAAAAGAAAGAGAAAGAGAGAGGGAGTATATATTACTACTGCCTCTAATGGTAGTAATAATAATAAGACGAATAATAATCTTTATAATGATACTAATAATAGTGAAGATATTAATGAAATAATGATGTTAGTGAACAAAAGCAAAGGTAATATTCCCATTGAAAATTTCTATACCAGAGTTAATGACCAAGAAGCTGCGTCTACCAAGGTACGTTTTACACGTCGGTTCTCAGGAAGCAAATCATGTTTATTTTCTACAATTTGCTTCATCCGCTCCCATAGGTCTATGCGAGAAGCTTTCAAGGTGATGAGTGGAGATACAGTAATGTAATGCTCCGTCCACTCATGAAATAAAAGATCCTTTCGGAAAAGGCAGCGCAATTACACATATTGACTTACTATTGGATTGCGTTGAGTGCGTAGCAACTGTGCCCGTGTTCTACAATTTCCGTTACAGGAGTGTCATTTTAAGCTTACCACTGCCTTTTGTTCCATTATTCTTTAAGATGTTGATGGATTTAGAGGGTAAATCACTGGTTTTAAGGTCTTATCAAATGAGCTTGGCATCTGTCTTTATTTGTCGGTATTGCCTAAATGCATGCATAAATATGTACATATGTATTTGTATACATACATACTTACATATGCACATACACACTCAAAAGAAGATGAAGAAAAGAAAAGAAAAAAAAAAAAAAGACGAAAAGAAAAGAAGAAAAAAAATATATATATCTGTGTATATGTGACTGTATTTGTATATATGTGTGTGTGTTTGTGTGATGGTATAGAGATGTTCTAGTTACCCACACATAATAAATAAAGGGTGGTGTGAAACACGGTAGCTAAATAATAATAATATATTATAACTCAAGATATATAACATTATTTACAACAAAAGGGCACGATATATACACGCAAGGGAAGCTAAGCCTATCAAGATCTAAGCTATAGTTATATCGAGAACACTAGGGAAACATTGACAATGCACAGTATATGAATTAAGTCACTAAGGCACTAGACCATTATCTACCTGGAATCGAAGGGAGAGTAGGACCTCTCGACTCGAAGTCTGAACATTCTGAGGCGAGAATGCTGGGTAACTTCGAGGGCAGAGATGACCTCTCCTCATTGGATAAAATGCGAATTGACTCGACTTGATTGGCCGACGGGGATTAGGGCACGGTTCGATGCCCTGCCTTCCAAGCGACTCCAAGTAGGCACTCAGGGTTGTTCTGGGATTGGACACATTGGGTTGGTCAGATCATGTGAGGTACACACACATGCAGAGACATCGTATCTGATATTATTTCATAATTTCTTTCATATGAATTCTGTATCTTGTTCATATACAATTAAGACTTTGATATATAAATACATATATATATATATATATATAATGTATGTAAGTATCATCATCATCATCAGCCTGTATCATTCCACTGCGGGATGTAGGCCTCTCAATCTTTTCCAATTATTCCGGTCTTGTGTCCTCTGATTCCAGTTTACTCCTGCAAATTTCACGATTTCATCCCGCCATCTAGTCATTGATCTTGCCCTTGGTCTTATTGTATCGGGTATTTCCCATACTGTTGTTTTCTTTGTCCACCTGTTGTCCTGTCTACGATATATATGTCCAGCCCATTGCCACTTTTTCTTCTTAATGCTCTTGAGTATATCCTCTACCTATGTTTGTTGCCTGGTCCATGTGGCTCTTTTCTTGTCTCTTAAGCTAACTCCTAGCATAAGCCTTTCCATTCCTCTTTGAGCACATAATAATTTCCTCTTGAGTGCCTTGGTCGGAGTCCATGTTTCAGACCCATAGGTCATGACGGGGAGGACACATTGGTCAAAAATCTTTCTCTTTAGACATAGTGGCAGACGACCTCATAATATATTACTATGTGTACCGAAGACACTCCAACCTAACCTAATTCGCCGTTTTATCTCGGTATCGCAGTATGTACTCGTCATGATGAGTTGCCCTAGGTATATCTACTCACTGCTTCTAGTACCTCGCCCTGTATTTATATTTGCTTAACTGGGTATCGACTGTTGAACATGACTTTAGTCTTTTTCATGTTCATTTTAAGGCCAATCTTCAGACTTTACCAATTTTAATCGCTTAGTAATTGTTGTAGTTCATCTGCTGACTCGCCAAAAAGAACAATGTCATCTGCAAATCTTGAATTGTTTAAGTCCTCATTCCCTATTCTAATCCCTTTCTCCTTCCAATCTAACTTCTTGAATACTTCCTCTAAGCAAGTTGTAAACAGCTTCGGTGAGATGGTGTCACCCTGCCTAGCTGGTTTCTGCATGGATTTTGATAGTCGCTGTACCATCTTTATATATATCCTCTAATAATCTGCATTATATTTCCTCTACTACTTTTTTACATCTAGTACTGCAGATATCTGTACCGAATCGAATACCTTTTCATAATCTACGAATACCATACACAGGGGCTTCCTTTATTCGTTTGTTTTCTCTTTTATTTGGGCTAGTGTGTGGATATGGTCTGTAGTTGAGAATCCGCTGTGGAACCCTGTCTGTTCCCTGGGTTGTTTTGAATCTAATGTATTGGTGATATGGGCTGTGATGATTTTTGTGAACAGTTTATAGATTACTGAAAGGAGGGTTATAGGTCGGTAATTCTTTAAGACTTTTGTGTCCTGCTTTTTGTGTATTATGATTATTATTGCGTATTTTCCAGGATTTCGACGCTTAGACATCTGTTAAAAAGATTGGCCACTTTTACTGCCGCAATCTCTACAGATCTACACTAATGCCGTCTTCACCTGGTGTTTTTCCTCTTTTCATGCCTTTTAGTGCCCTATTTACTTCCTCTACCGTAATGTTTGGAACATCTCCAATGGTTGTGTTTGTCTCTGTACGTGGTTGATCGTTTGAGTGGTATAAGTCGCAATAGAAGTCTTCTATTACTTTGATAATTTCATTTTTATTGTATGTCACCTCTTCATTAGGTTTCTTTACTGCATACATTTGGTTTTTCCCTATTCCGAGCCTCCTCTTTGTTGCCTTAAAACTGGTGCCGGCAAGCAGAGCTTCATATATTTTTCTTATGTTAAATTTGTGTACATCCTCTTTTTTCTTCTTGCTTATTGTCTTAGTCAGCTCTGCTGATTCTATCTTGTTTCTGATTGATGTTATTTTCATGTCCCTATGCTGTTTCATAAGCTTTTTTGTCTCTACGGATCGCTTACTGAACTTTTCTTTTTTGTCTTTACCCCCTACTTTAAGTGCAGCTTTCTTTACCCTCTCTGGACGGGTGGTACACTACGATATCGCGCATTCAAGGCCCATTCGCTGGGTGACGTCATACGGTGTCGTTTATTTAACTGATTTAGGCCTATGCGTTCGAGAGCCCTGGCATTGTAACATGCAAGGCTGGAATGCCCCCGTCGTGACTGGGTTAAATGGGATATTGTGGGACTTTTTTGAAGTTAGAAGACTAGGTGAAGAACAGAAATTACTAAATGAGGGTCACTTACTATATTGGAGAGGTAAACTCCTGGATAGCAAACAAGAATTAGGAGTAGGTTTCTTATTTCACAATCGCCTCGAAAATAATATTAGGGAATTCTACAGTGTGAGCAAAAGAGTAGTTTCTGTAATACTGAAACTAAACAACAGATATAATCTAAAAATTATCCAAGTATACACTCCTACCGGCAGTCATAGTGATGAGGAGAGGGAGAGCTTTTATGAAGCTACCGATTGAGCAAAAACTCATTTTACCGTGATTATGGGGGATTTTAATGCCAAGATAGGAATGAGAGAAGATGGAGAAACCTCGGTTGGGAAACACGGAATAGGCACCAGAAATGAGAGAGGGCATAGGCTAATAGAATTCACTGAAGCTCGATCCCTTAAGATTATGAATACATTCGTCGAAAAGAGACCCGGGAGGAAATGAACATGGAAATCAACCTCCGGCATTAACCCATTGCAGACGGAGATAAATTTGCTTGCCCAGCCTCCAGGATAGGTTTTATTTTAGAGAGAGACCGCTTGAAGCAATATAATTTGAAGCATCCCACTCTCTTTCAGTCATTCATTGTAAAACTAGAGCGGTTTTTGTGTTTTATTTTTTTGTGTGTTTTACTGAGTTTAGAGACTTATATGTGCCATATGACAGGCTCTATCAGTGCTGCAGTTGACTAAAATTGTAGTATATTATCTATATTAGCTCATTATTTTTTTTATACTCAATGTGATAGAAGTATTTCTGTTTTATGGGAGGACTAAAGGCAACTTTATTTTTTCGTATTTTTGTGCTGTCATGAACGAATACGAAACATATAACCACCTACAATAAAGATAACAACAAGAGGTAGGGAAGAGGAATCAAACCTGTGCTTATGACTGTGAGTGCCACAGTGAAAGGCATCCATATTGGCACAGGAGCACATTTTAGACACTGGGTATGGATTGAGTCACCTTCCTCTTCTCGTTCTGCCTGCACATCCTTCATCGGCGGTACTTTAGAGCAAGGGTTCATCAACTTAGTGTGTGCCATCGCTCTATAGAGACAGTGCTTGCTAGAGACCGTGGATGGGTGCCATTCAAGGCTCTCTCACCTGCTGGTGCTAGGAAAAAGTGGTGCCATCTAGGTTTTGGACGTTAAGCTTGCACGATATTACGGTAATTATAGTAATTAGGACTGCAGTAGCCATCATCACTCATTCCTTTTTCATAGCACAATAAAATAGCATAGTATTCCAAAATCCCCGAACGTCGTGTACGTCATGACGCCCGTCGTCAGGCCAAAGCTCCTACGTCATGTATGTCATAACACCCGTACGCAATGAGTTAAAAACGAAATTGCCTTCATAATTACCAATAGGTGCGATATTGTACAAGACGTAACAGTTATCATTAAGTAAATGTCGGTAGCGACCATAGACTGGTCAGAAGTATAGTAAAATTACAGCTAAGAAGGGAACGAAATAAGCTCATACAGAAGCCTCTTGTTAATCTAACTAACATTAAGAATAGGACAATGGAATTCAGTATTAACATACGAAACAAATACTCAGCTCTCGAAGATCTTGATATAGACCTAATGAACGACCAATTCAGTGAGATATTAATAAATGAAAGTTCCTCAAGCAGTGTCAAAAGATCATATTCTGTTCTCAGAGTCCTTACATTGTATGTGCACAAATTCATCATCTTTAGGCGGCCTGGGTCTAACCAGATATTTTTAGCACCCTCTGCTCCGGAACGATCCTGATTGCCGCCGTGACCAGGGACTCCTTCGCTTCTGGGGAATGAGGGCCATTTTTTTGACTGGGAAATCATATTTAAGAGGGATGGGGCCTGATACCCCTACCTACCGGCCTTAACTGTGCATGGTGGGGGGAGTAATTTTAGTTAGGAGGCTACCTTTATTCTCCAGTAACACGTTTGAGTTAGTCTCGCGTGTTATTAGATCTTAGTATCCCCTGATCTATCTCATTACCTTTCGGTCTACTCTCGTGAGAATGGACATTTGTTTATATAAACGAGCAGGGCTTATGCAAAAATGCATGCTTACATGTTTATGCGCGCTCCCATGCCCTCACTTATGTACGTTCCTATAAATATATTGTGCCCGTGCTTGCACAGCGTAGATGCATATAAATATACAATTATGCAATTATGCACTCTAAGCGGATATCTATATCTATCTTTATATATGTATATATATGCATATATATACATATATATATTTATATATATATAAATATTGTGTGTATATATATACATATACACATAATTATGTATATGTATATCTTCTTTTTCTCAGCCTATCCCTATTCGGGATCGCCGTTTTTTATGAGCTTTCTCCAAGTACTCCTATTTTATACTATTGCTATATCATCAATGGTCTTTTCCTTCAAGTCCCTTTTTATGCAATCTTTCCATCTGGTTTTCGGTATACCCTTTCTTCTATTCCCTTCTACTTCCATTTCCAGAACCTCTCTCCCAACATGTTCTTCACCCTCCCTTCTCTTTACATGGCCAAACCACCTCAGCCTAGACTCTTGGATTTTCTTTGAGACTTCCCCCTACTTTGGCTGTTCCTCTGATATATTCATTTCTGATCCTATCTTTCCTGGTAACTCCTGACATCCACCTAAGCATTTTCATCTTTGCCACATCTAACTTTCTTTCTTCTTTCTGTTTAAGAGGTGCTGTTTCCAGGCTGTAGGTTAAGGCTGGTCTAACTACAGTTTTGTGTACCTTTCCTTTAAGTTTAACTGGCATTCTTTTATCGCAAATGATCCCTGACACCTTCCTCCAGTTGTTCCATCCACACTGAATTCTATGAGTAACTTCCCTTTCCATCCCTGTACTTTCATCTACCATAGACCCAAGGTATTTAAAAGTATTTGTTCTTTTCAACCTAATTCCATTCAGTTGTATTGAGGCCAATTGGTCACCCATATCAGTTGAGAAGTACTCTGTTTTAGACCTGCTAATTTTCATGCCTTTACTCTTTAATGCACATCTCCATTCTTCTAACTTGGTTTCTAATCCTCTTCTACTTTCTGTTATCAACACTACGTCATCTGCATATAAAATGCACCATGGTGGGTCCTCCCTAACATTTTGAGTAATAACATCGAATACAATATTAAATAATAATGGGCTAAGTGCTGACCCCTGGTGTAGACCAACCTTCACATGGAAATTTTCCGTTGTTCCTACTGTTCTTCTAACTCTAGTAGTAACATCCTTATCGGTTTCTTTGATAACCCTTACAGACTTTTCTTGCACTCCTCTTTCACGTAGCCCTCTCCAAACCTCCTGTCGTGGCACCCTATCATATGTTTTCTCCAATCGATGAATACCATATGTAACACTTTCTGCTTTTCCTGATATTTTTCCATTATTTGCCTAAGGGAGAAAATACCATCAATTGTCCCAAGTCCTTTCATAAAGCCCAATTGTTGCCTACCAATTTCCACCACTTGCCTAAGCCTACTGTCCAAAATTCTTTCAAACAAATTTAAGGTGCGTGACATTAATTTTATCCCACGATAATTTTCACAGCATTGGATATCCCCTTTCTCTTTAAAAATTGGTATTAGGGTGCTTTCCTTCCATTGTTCTGGTATGGTTTCTTTTTCCATAATTTGTTTCATAATACTAATACCATCCTGCCATAAAGCTTTCCACACTTCCACTGGTATGTTATCAGGTCCGGTGGCTTTTCCAGTTTTCATCTTTTTCAGGGCTATTTTTACCTCCTGTCTAGTTACCTCAGCTATCTCTTGGTTATTTGGTTTCCCATCCTCTCTAACTAGTCTCTCATTTTCCTCATTTAATAGATTTTCAAAGTATTCCTTCCATCTAGCTAGTATATCCCTTTCTTTCTTTATTATGTTACCGTTTTCATCTCTCATTTGTCTAATATGCGTTATATCTTTTGTAATTTTATTTCTTGATTTAGCTCATTTGAAAATCTTTCCCTATCCTTCTTTAGTGCCTAAATCTTCGTACAGTTTGTTATATGCTTCTGACTTTGCAATAACTACTGATTTCTTAGCTTCCTTACATCTTATTCTATATGCTTCCCTATCTATTTCAAGTTTACTTTCTTCCCACTTTTTCTTGGCAGCCCTCTTTAAGTTAACTTTTTGTTGTAAGTCTTCATTGAACCACCAGGTCTCCAATTTTTCCCAAATTTTTCCACTGCTCTCTCTTAGGATTTCTTTACCTGCTATTAAGATGTTTTTATTCGTTCTATTCCACCATGCATTGACATCTTCCTTGTTAACATCAATATCATTTAGAATTCTAATCTTAAATTGTTGTTTTAAATCCTGCTCCTTCAGCTTGAACCACATTATTTTTCTGTGTCCTAACCCCTCTTTTCTGCTTTCGGGCAACAGCTATTGATAGGTCTAACACAACTAGGCGATGCTGTGCTGCTATGTGGTCTCCAGGTATTACTTTACAATTTTTGACCTCGCATATGTTCCTTCTACCATACAGGAGGAAATCAATTTGACTTGTCCTATCTCCGCTTTTGAAGGTAATAAGATGTTCATTTCTC
>NW_028234405.1:33759518-33762018 GCF_977035675.1 Penaeus japonicus
GAAAATAAATCCATTTACATTCATTTCCGGATTCCATCGCTTTCTCGGCTTCTGTTTTTCTTTTCATTTTTTTTTGTTTTTGTTTTTTGTTTTGTTCTAAAGTCATTTTGATTATGCTATCTATTTTCCTCTGTTTCATTTTTTTTTATTCCTCTCTTCACTTTTCTAATCCCACGGACGGTATATCGCAACTTCAAATATACGCCTCCCCGTTTTCTTTCTTTAATTATCTCTCAGTCTCTGTTTCCTTGTCTTGATTTCATTATCTATTTTATTTTGTGTAAGCTTTGTTTTATTCATTTCATTTTTACCTTATCTTTTGCTTCGGTCATTTCGTATCTTTTTCTTTGTCCCTCCTTTGAGACTTGGGCAGAGGTCAGGTTCGCTATTACTTATTCCTTGCATTATCCTGTTTGTTTCTTCTTGATTTTTTTTTCTTATTATTATTATTGTCATCCTTTGTTTTTCTTCATTTTATTGTTTCTGTTATTCCATTACCACTATAATTTACCATAATGATAAACTCATTTTCTAACTCGTTGCCTCCCCTGCTATTATCAATTCATTCCTTTTCAATTACTCCTTCCTTCCACCGCACACAGAGGTCTTCTCGAGTTCCTATTTATTAATGCCTGTCCCATCTTTCTTTTCTTTCACCTTTTTTACGACCATTATTTCCTTGTATAATCCAATCTGAGACTATTTTTGTTTTCTGCAAACGCAAGCAGATGTGTTGAACCACCCCTTCCCCTCCTCTCCCCCTACCCCCTCCCCTTCTCCCCCTACCCCCTCCCCTTCCCCTCCTCCCCCCTACCCCCCTCCCCTTCCCCTCAGGTTGGCCGCTGGCGTGAGACACTCGCCGTCTGCTTTTATGGCTCGCTCAGGTTTCAGTCCCAAAACAACATAATAAGTCTGAAGAGAGGGGATGGAGATGGCGCTCCTTGAGGCTTTCGTCTTCAATAAAGATGGATAAAAGAAAAGAAAAAGGAGAGAGAAAGAAAAGGAACTAGAACAAGAAGTTAAGGCAGAAAATATGTATGAAATGGAGAGAACATGAAAGAAGACGGAGAAGAACGGGAGCCGGTGGTTGGGTGGGGTCTTGATGCGGTTATCTTGAGTAAATAGAAAGAGAAAGGACGAGAATAAGAAGAAGGCAAATCAGAAAATATAGATGAAAAGAGGAGAATGTGAAGAGCAACGAAGAGGAGAAAGAATGGGGTGGTCTTGATGGTGGCGTGGGGTGGGGGGGGTCTTGAGAATCTTTAGGAAACACGGGTAAGCCTAAGAGTATGAAAAGTAAAGAGAAAGCGAAAGGAGAAGAGCAACGATGAGAAGAAGGGATGTAAGTGAACATGAAAGAATGGGAGCAGGAAGAAGGACCGTGGGGATCGGGGAGGGGGGGGGGGGATTTCGAGGAGAGGGAAGACTAAAGAAAGAAAAAGAAGTGAGATGAGAAAAGATAAATGAAAAGTCAGGAACGAGGAGGAGGTAGAAGTTAACGTTATTTGTATCTTTGGATTAAAAGTTTCGCTCATTATTTACTTGTTCGTTGCAAGTAAACTTTTTTAGTCTTATTACATCTAAAATGTCTACAACCTTATCTATAAAACTTGCGAGACTGCTTTTCGACTGTAGTTGGCTTAACATTCAGCCCTCTTCAGAGTCCAACAATAGTGTACTACATATTTATTACCCGAGACTGGGAGAATTCTCCAATCGTGATTTAAAAGTAGAATAGATAACTGTGTTCCGATGACCTCTACTTTTTAAATCTCTATCTAGCTCAGTGGTAACGGCTCTAAGTTTGCCCCAACCTCATGGGATAAGAAAGTTTCTACAATTCAGCTACCCAGTTAATTCACCAAGCCCGCGATGAGCAACGGGATAGGGGGTTGGGTCACTGATCACGGCCTATCTGCTTACTGCAGCCATAGCCAGGGCTGACTGTTCCATGTCGGTGAAGAGAGGTTGTATGCTACTGGCTTGGTACGTGTGTAGCGCTCGTCCCTTCACCCTTGTTATTGATTGGCAACTGCAAAAAGATAAAATCCTGTAGCTCTTAGATTTGTGATTTTCTACTTTGATATAAATGTTTTTTTTTCTTCAGCTGTCCACAAAGGGCAGAACAGTACCTCGTGTAACTGTGTTCCATTTTTGGTAAAACAACCTTTTGGTAACCAAATATATTAGAGTTAGATCCCCTATACCTATTCTGTTTTCGTAAAGAATCTTCATGTAAAAATAAAGTTACTTTACTTCAGCACCATAAGCTAAAGAAGCTTCATGTAAACATAAAATGCTTTTATGGTGGCTACATATGTGCTGTGAAGTAGAGTTGATTTCAGGACCACATTTTATGGATCAGTGAACACATGCTGCTCATTTGTGATAAATGCGTGGCCAAGAGCCTCCATAACAGAAACGAACGTACGCATATTTCTGTTTCACTCTGGATAAGATTCCCGCATTTAAAGTTAGAGCACACTAGTTCGGCATACTT
>NW_028234405.1:33782018-33787018 GCF_977035675.1 Penaeus japonicus
AAGAAGGATTTATTTGCTTACTTAACTCAGGCTTTCTGAAAGTATTTGATATTGATCATTTCAGAAATCTATTGATGTAGTGTAAGTTAATAAAGATTGGTGAAGTAATTGCTGAAACTGAAATAACAGACATATGTAATGCAAAGACATTCAGTTAACTTTTAGTATTGACTTATACATTGTGGAACTATACATCGTGGAACAGAATCAAAGAAGAAATGTATATGAAAATATGGTTGACGGAAAAGAAAAGATGATAAGAAGAAAAACTATCATTGTTTATGATTCTGTACAATTAAGTGTCGTAAACTGCATGCGGTTTCATCTATGCGCGTATCTGTGTGACCTATGATGGTGAAAAAATTGAAGTATGAAAAGAGGGATACAACGTAAATACCAGATATAGGTGTATTTCAACAACCGGCAGAATTTTAGATGCAATTATAGATGCACATCATGGATAAGTTGCACTAACACATTCTGAAGTGTTATGCAGTTTAATGCAACAGAAGCAAGATTACACCCACGTGTAGCTGTACAGGATTTCCCATTTACATCGGGAAACCTTTAGCCAAGATGTTGGTGTATGCCTTAACCCCCCCCCCCCCCTTCGAAAATACAAATGGAAAAGAATATTACCGTTCTGGAAAAGGCCAGTAGGTTTCCAGTCTCTTTACTTCTTAATGCCTACTTACCTACCTGTCAGTCTGTCTGTATTTTATTAACAAGTTATGATTGGTTGATTACATTTTCTTTAAGTCTGACGGATCTCCAGAACAGTTTGCCAACAAATCTTTTCTCGATATCCCATTTTCATAAACTTCAAATGACTCTTTCTTTTTCGTAACAATAAATAGAGTTAATCTGCTGTAAAGCTAAGGTTAATCATTGCTATTGTATTTCAAAATCTTCGGAAGCTGTTTACATAAACATCTTAGTGAAAATTACGTAACTAGGGATTTGGGGGTCTGCATCAATAAACCAGGTGTACCTGAGAGTCTCTTTGCAATATAACCAGAAAGTCCGTATTTTAAAGTCTGATAAAGTCAACAAGTAGAATGTGGCAGATTTTCATTTGTATCTTGCTGTTAAAATAAAAAGAATATGTGAAATGCAATCGATTATATAAACCTAGAGTACTCAACAATGTTTTTTTTTTTTCCAGAAATGTCTAGTATCGGTACAAAAGTCGGCTTTATTGTTCTGTTTTTGTTCGTACATAGTCGCACTTTAATGGTAGATTTAAGGGGAACCCATAATGATCTTATCTGACCCTTTGATAGCGACCTTATTTGGCCTTTATGATAATGAGCTTCTATGGTCAGACCTGCGTTTTACTGGTAGAGTCCCGGGTGGTCTTGGTATATGGGGGGTATCGGCCTGGGGGCGTGTGGTCCTTGGATCAGTTGTGTGGCCTTAGGATGACTGGTTAAGAGTGTGTGTGTGTGTGTCGTGTGTGTGTTGTGTAGTGTGGTGTGTGTGTGTGTTGTGGGAGGGAGGGAGTGTGTGAGTGTGTGGGGGGTGTTTGTTGTGTGTGTGTGTGTGTGTGTGTGTGTGGGGTTTTGTGTGTGTGTCTTGTTGTGTGGTTTGTGTGTGTTTGTGTGTATGTGTGCAAGTGTTAGTGTGTGTGTGTGTGTGTGTGTGTGTGTGTGTGTGTGTGTGTGTGTGAGTGTGTGTGTGTGTGTGTCGTGTGTGTGGGTGTATGTGTGTGTTGTGTGGTGTGTTTGTGTGAGTTAGGGGTTTAGTGTGTATGTGTGTGTTGCTGTTGTTGGTGTGTGTGTGTGTGTGGTGTGTTGTGGTGTTTGTGTTCGTGAGTATATCTATATATATATAATATATACTATAAATTATATATATAGATAATCTATATGATAGATATAAATATATATGTATATAAATATCTCTCTACTCTATACGTATCTAACACTCTCTCTATCCAGTCTATAATAATCTATCTAATTATATCTACTAATATGTGTGTGTGAGGGGTAGTGTGTGTGAGTGAGTGTGTGTGAGTGTGTGTTTGTATGTGTGTATGGGTGTGTGTGTTTGTGAGAGTGTGTGATTGTTTGTGAGTGTGAGGTGTTGTGTGTGTGTGTGTGTGAGAGAGTGTGTGTTTGGTTTGTGTGGGTGTGTGGGTGTATGTTTTGTGTGTTTGTGTTCATGTCTGTGAGTGTGTTTGTGTGTGTGAGTATGTTTGTGTGTAGTGTGTGGTGTGGGGTTTGTTTGTGTGAGATGTTAATGGGGAACGTGGTTGTGGTATTGAGGTGTGTGTGTTTATTTGTGTCTTTCACTCAGGTATATCTATCTATATCTCTACTATTTACTGTATCTATTATACTTCTCTCTCATATATTCTCGCTATATCTCTATCATCTAATCTCTATATCAATCATAATCTACTCATCTCACTCTATAACTATAACTATAGTGTGTGTGTTTGTGGTGTGTGTTTGTGATGTGTGTGGAGTTTGTGTTTGGTGTGAGATTGTGGTTGTGTTGAGTAGGCACTCTCTCACGCACACTCTCACACTCCTCTCATATATCTATCTCACAACAAAACTCTTTTTTTTTTGAGTGATATTGAGTATTGTTAGAGATTTTGAGAGATATATTTGAGGTGATATAACAGAGAGTTTGGTGTTTTGGATTTTATATTGTGATAGTTTGAGTGATATGATGAGAGATAGAGAGTTTGAGATTTATAGAGAGATTCTCACTCACATCATGCAAGCACACCACACACTCTCGCACTCTCGCTAACTCATCTCTCTCTACTCCATCAGTGTGTTGAGTGATTGTTTTTATGAGTGTGTGTGTGTCGTGTGTTTGTGTGATTGTGTGTGTTTTTTAGTTAGGGAGTTTGAGTTTGATTGATAGTGATGTGATTGTTTGTTTCTGTTTGGTGATAGACTGTCGAGTGTTTGTGTGAGATATTAGTGTTATTCATTGATATTATATATTTATTGTGGATAGATTGATATATGTTATAGTATTTATATTTAGATATATTGGTATATGGATGGATTTTGAGTCTGTTTTTTTTGTATATTTTTTGCGTAGTGGGAGTAAGTGAAGGATATATATAGATATTAACATTTGTTTAGGGTTTGTGAGATTGAGAGATGTGAGATAGATAGAGAGTACATAGTGTTAGTTTGACAGGGGGGGGGGTGGGGGGGGGTTGGGGGTGGGTGTGTGTGTGTGGGTGGGTGGGTGGGTGTGTGGGGTTTTTTTGTTATTTAGATATATGATTTATTTATACTATTTAGACGTTTGATATTTATTGTGAGCTTAGTTTTTGATGGGTGTGTGAGTATGTGTGTGTGTGTGGGTGTGTGGTGTGCGCGCGCGCGTGTGTCGTGTGTGCGTGTGTGTGTGTTTGTGGGTGTGTGGGGTGGGGTGGGGGGGGTGTTGAGTGGGAGGAGTGTGTGTGTGTGTTGTTTGTGAGAAGTGTGAGAGTGTGAGTGTGGTTGTTTGTGTGTTGTGAGTGTGTGTGTGTGTTGTGTGTGTGTGTGTGTGTGTGAGGGGTGGGTTTGTGTGTGTGTATGTGTGTGTGTGTGTGTTTATGTGTGTGTGTATGTGTGTATGTGTGTGTGAGTGGAGTGTGCGAGTGTGTGTGTGTGTGTCGTGTGAGTGTGTGCGAGTGTGTGTGAGTGTGAGTGTGTGAGTGAGAGTGCGTGTGTGTGAGTATGTGTATGTGAGTGTGTGATTGTGTGTGAGATGTGTGTGTGTGTGTGGTGTGTGTGAGTGTGTGTGAGTGATGTATGAGTGGTGTGTGTGTGTGTGTATTGAGTGTGTGTATGTATGTGGTGTGTGTGAGTGTAGTGTGTTTGTGTGTGAGTGTGTGTGTGTGTGGTGGTGTGTGTGTGTGTGTCGTGTGTGTGTGTATCTATAATCTATAAATATTGCTCTCTCTATCTATCTCTCTCAGATCTATATCTTCTATCTCTATCTATAACGTATCTACTCTACTGTCAATATATATATACTCTCATATAAATCTATATCTCTCACTCTCTCTCTTGTTGTTTGTGTTTGCGTGTGTGGGTGTGTGTGTGTGTGTGTGTGTGTGTGTGTGTGGGTTTGTGTGTGTTGTGTGTCGTGTGTGTATGTACTGTATGTGTGTGTGTGTGTGCGTGTGCGTGTGTGTGTGTGTGTGGGTGAGTGTGCGTGTGTGTGTGTGGTATTGTGGGTGATTTTTTTTTTATGTGTGTGTGTTTGGATGTGGTGTGTGTGTGAGTTGTGTGTGAGTGTGCGTGTGGGTATTTGGTGGTGATTGTGTGTGTGGTGTGTCTGGATGATGTAAGTGATTGATTGGTGTGGAGTGGTGTTTGTGTGTGTGTGTGTGTGTGAATGTGTCAGGTGTGAGAGTGTGTGTGTGAGTGAAGTGTGAGTAAGTGTGTGTTTGTGTTTGTGGGTTCAGTAAATATGTGGTAGGTGAGAGAGAGAGAGTGATTGTGTGTGTTATTGAGTGGTGCGTTAGAGTGTGAGTGTGTGTGTGAGGGTGGAGTGAGTGTGAGGATATGTTTGTTTGAGTGTGAGAGGTTGTTGTGGAGTATGTGAGTGGTATTGAGTGTTGTGTTTGTGATATTATGGTGTGAGATAGTGTTTTAGAGTTGTGGTATAGTGACAGATAAGTCTCACCTCACACCACACTCTCTCTAAACTATATAAAAAATCAGAGAGTGTGAGAGTGTTGTGTGAGAGTGGTGTATGTGTGTGGTTTATATAGATATTGTGAGATTGAGTGATGTTTGAGTAGAGTTTGAGAGAGGGTAGATATGTGATTGAGTGATATTGAGTGTTTGTTATTGATAGATTTGTTGGAAGAGATTGTGTTGTGAGAGTGTGTGAGTGATATGAGAGATTTTTTGTGTGTTTGTGTGACGTTACTGACTGTTGTTTGAGTGAGAGTGTCATTATGTACGTTAGTGTTTCGTATAGTGTTTTATAGAGTGAGTTGGTGTGGGATGTAGTTTGTGTTGTGTGAGTTTGAG
>NW_028234405.1:33794518-33797018 GCF_977035675.1 Penaeus japonicus
CATGATCGCAAATTTTAAATACTTTGTATTATCCGTTCGGGAGTTTGCGTTCAATTGAACATCCCACAGCCTTTTGCACATAGTCTAGATAACGAGAGAAATAGAGAGAGAGAGAGAGAGAGAGAGAGAGAGAGAGAGAGAGGGAGGGAGGGTTAGGTTGAGAGGGTGGGGGGCGGAGAGGGATAGAATATGTTTTTTTTCCATAGACTTGAGCCACATATTTACAAACTTCCCCTATTTGGAGATATATATGTATTCTCCTATACCCTGCGGAAATAAAGGTGAGCATTCAGAGCCCAAAGAGACTGACAAACCGCAACAAAGATAACGACGCACTTACTTCCAAAGGATATGGAAACAAACTGTATTACAGTTTAGGTGTCTATAAAACACAATCAGAATTAACTTCATGCCACAATTTTTAGAAATAATTCACCATTGTTTCATATTTAGAGCTGGGTATATCAAATGGCAAATTAGTGACAAATGAGAAATGTTTAAACATTTTTTTCTCTCGGTTGTGCAATTGCTGGCAATGTTGCGATGAAATTGCCATTAGTTCACTGAGAGAGAAACCAGTCATGTTGCAGCGGTGGCTGGCCAACGCGACTCAAAATAAACATTAAAACTTTTCCTGTTACAGAGAAGGATTTATTTTTCGACATTGTCCGCCTGTTTGCTGCTTTACGTCAGGCTGGATGTTTTTTTCTATCATTATCATAACCTATATTTTTGTTAGATTGTCAGACTTAAGAAAAATATTTTATCGTTAGTATAACCTATATTTTTGTTAGATGGTCTGTGATAAAGAAATTTTTTTTGTCATCAGCATAACCTATATTTTTGTTAGATTGTTAGAGTTAAGAAATATATATTTTATCATGAGCATAACCTATATTTTTGTTAGATTGTCAGTGTTAAGAAATAGATTTTTTATCATTAGCATAATCTATATTTTTGTTAGATTGTCAGTGTTAAAAAATATATATTTTATCATTAGCATAATCTATATTTCTGTTAGATTGTCAGTGTGAGACATAGTGGTAAAACTTCAGCATATAAGCTTAATCAGTATCGATATCTTGTATCAGAAACCAACTTCATTAAAGCAGTATCATAATGACTTATCAATAAAAAAAAAAAAAAATGTTGAATACCGTTACCGCCATAATCCCATTCCTTTACGTGAAGCAGCCTCCTCCTGCCTCTCTCTGTCTGGCTGTTCCGAACCGCAAAGCTTTCGTTCGCTTTAAGTTCACGAAATAATTCATTATCTCATTAAATCAGAAGAGCCACACCGTGTTGTAGTTCCATTGGCTGTGTGTTCCAACTGTTCAAAACTCATCCTAAGCGACGACCGTGGGATGATTATCATATTTAGAACTATACCTTGGCTTCATATATTCTGTATTACGTGTATGTTGTATGTTGGCGTTTGGTAGATTTAGATATGTGATCCCATTGTGCGAGGGAGATCTACGAACTTTCAGATATACTTTAGTCTCAACACAAAATTACTGTATACACTCACACATACACACACGTGCACACACACGTGCACACACACACACACACACACGTGCACACACACACGTGCACGCACACACACACACACACACACACACACACACACACACACACACACACACACACACACACACACGCATGCATGTTGTACAAAGTGTGCTCAACACAATCCACGCTTTCCAGCCCATTAATGTAACGTGATATTCAATGTTTCCTTCCAGTTTCAGAAATGCAAAGTAGTGCACGAATGTTATTGAGGTTTTCGCGTACTTTGTTTGTCGAGTTTCGTTTATCTGCCCTTTGGTCACATTTAATCATTCAGTGTCTTTTCTCCCGTGTCCGCGTCTTTGTTACTTTCTTCTTATGTCCGCGTTTATCTCTTTCTCTCTCGCACACTTACTTTCTCTTTTTTGCACCCTCACTTAAACATATACGTATAAACCTTATATCAAAACACACACTCATTCATCCAAACACTCCATCCACACTTATTCATACGGTTAATGGGGAAATTATGATAATGATAATGAAAATAATGATGATACGTAAGAAGTGGTAATAATAGTTACAGTTATAAAAAAGATAATCATGATCACAATAATCATGGCAAGAATGCTGTTTGACAATGAAAATAATAATTTAAAATCGTGGAACGAGAAAGAGTCATTATTGTCATGATCCTCATTATTGCAGTCATTATTGTTATAGTCAATACTGTAACCAATATTATAATCACAATAGATAGAAATGTAACTTTTATCAATATCACTAACAAAATCGATTCTAGATTGATACCATTATCACCAATACCGCTGTCACTGTTACAAATATTCCTATTCATTAAGGATTCATCACCCGTGCTACTCGTAAATAATAACACTAATGATTATAATGATAGTCATGGTGACGCCAAGTTGAGTAAACTATAGTATTACTAATAGAAAGGATAAGCTAGTATGGATCAACATTGATC
>NW_028234405.1:33814518-33817018 GCF_977035675.1 Penaeus japonicus
TGTATGAGCGTGTATGCTTTGTTGTGTGTTTGTTCACGATTATATATGTGCATTGGTGTAAATTTACGGAAAAAACACATACGAGAGTAAAAGTCGTCTGTGCATCCTCGGCAATGTGGTCTCTTCAGTATGTATAACTATTTGAGTGCGTTTGTGTATATATACATAGCAATGCACGTTTACACATGTAGAGACAAATAGTGAGAGGGAAGCGCATATGCAAATGTCTTCGTACAAACTTCTTTTTTTTTTATTAAGAACAGAGCAAATGTTGATCCTCGACTCTGTGTCAATACGCGCCGGACCTACATCTAACTTGGGCGCTCTGTTGACAGAACCAAACGCTTTTTCGTTTTTAGTCTTTGCACTTTTGCATTATAATTTTCCCCAGTTTCTCTTATTGTAGTTTCTCATGAGTTGAAATAGAGATTAGGAAGATCTTATATTCATTATAATCTCTTCAAACCTTAAGACCTAAATATACAAAGTTTAATTCGACTTGAGAGAAATGTGATATTCTACATATTTCCTTGTAACTAAATTGTAGGACATAACTCAATGAATCAAATTAACTCAACTTGCAATATCAATATATGGACATTAATATAACAAAATTCCATATCAAACAACATCTTCAATCGCCCATCCATATACATATCACAAACCATGCTTTTGTAAGAGTTACCATCAGAGCACCACATAACCAAACCAGAAGACAACATAACGGCAGCATCCACCACGGCCATAAGCGCCATCACAAGGCATCATCTGCCGGGGCGGAGACAGCGGTGGTGCTTCCGTGTGTAATCAAAAGCCCCGTAACGCTAATGCAGGGATAGACACACATATTGCTTCCCACGCTATCGAGGAGTCCCACTGCCCGAAGGTTGAAATTTTGCGACGGTGTCAGTGGCAATTGGGAGAGTATCAGCTGAAGGGAGTTGGGTGGTGTGGCGTTGATAGTATGTGGTCATCACCTTAGCTAGGTGTAAGAATGATAACAATTATGGTGATAATCATAGAAATGTTAACAAGAACGTTATTTGTAATAATGCTGATAACAATTAGAATGGTGATAATAACTATAATGATAACAATAAAAATATAAAAATAATAACAATTAGGATGACGACACTGATAAGAAGAGTGATGATTGTAATCTTATTTATTATATTGATAATAATGAATGAAATCTATAATAATCATAATGACAATGATAATAATGAAGATAATAACAATGATAAGGATAATGGTGATAATAGTAGTAGTGGGAAAAATGAATGATAATACTGATTGTTATGATAACAATAATAATGATGTCATTATCATTATTGTTGTTACCATTATTATTGTTGATATCATTACTGTCATTCTTTCCTCATTATCCTTACTGTTTCTTTTTATCATTATTATCTTTATCATCTATATCATCTATCATTATTATTATCATTATCATTGTTATTACTTCTCTTATTATCATTATTATTATCATTATTATTATCATCATCATCACCATATTAGTACGAGTACCACTTCTACTACTACCACTACTACTACTATTAATACTAACAAAAACAAAATAATGTGTGTGTGTGTGTGTGCGTATATACATTCTAAATTAGTATGAAGTTCCTTTAGAATGAAAAAAAAAAGAAAGAAAAAAAATAAAACGCATGCTTGTAAGCTACTTAGATTAGAATTCAAATCCAAGTTTACAATGCTCTCCAATCAGCACCTCCATGTAAAGAGGAAATGAAAATCTTGGGCAGACAAAACCTTTCACATTCGCAGCTCTCAAAATACACGTCTTAGCACTTTCGACTATTTCAAAATTCAAGTTGAGTTTATGATGATGTAAGATGATTTCTCTGTGAGTGATACATTGTGTATTTAGAGGTTATTCAGATGCAATGAAATAATTACATGATTGTCTTCTAATTATCAAGTATCATGGTTTTGAATAAGAGTGATTATTCGCCGTGAAAGCTCTGACATTTTCCCTTTAAAAGTACCAATAATGAATTTTAAATTGCTCTGTCATTCGAACCCACGGACTGCCTCTCCATGGTTCAACTGCGATCTCGGTTGGTTTCGGAAAAGCGACCTATTGTGCCCCTTTCGCAGGGATCATTATGTACTGTGAGTCACATATTCGTGAGTGTATGGAAAGCGAAATGAGATTGTCCCACCTCATACTTCGTTTTTTTTTTTTTTATCTGTTTCTTTTTATCACTTGTTTCTTTCACCTGCCCACTCCACTTCTCTCTCTCTCTCTCTCTCTATCTCTCTCTCTCTCTCTCTCTCTCTCTCTCTCTCTCTCTCTCTCTCTGTCTCTCATTTTCTCCCTCCCATATTTGTTGCACCTAGTTTCTCCTTTCACGCTTTACTAAGAGACAATTCGACAAGATGTTCCAAATAACTAAACAAAACAAAAATCATAGATCTTGTAACCAACTTTAAACAAAAGATGGAACACCAACTGCAGCTACACGAAGGCGTT
>NW_028234405.1:33822018-33824518 GCF_977035675.1 Penaeus japonicus
AATATATATATATATGTATATATATGTATATATACATACATACATACATACATACATACATATATACACATATATACACATATATATACATATATATATATATATATATATATATGTATTTATATGTATGTATATATATATATATTATATATATTTATATGTATATATATATATATATATATATATATATATATATATATATATATATATATATATATATATAAGTATTCATAACATATATATAATATATATATAATATATATATATATATATATATATATATATATATATATATATATATGTACACACACACACACACACACACACACACACACACACACACACACACATATATATATATATATATATATATATATATATATATATATATATATATATACATATACATATATTCATGAGATGAATAGACATGTATACATTTTAGATATGTATTTGAAGAATCGTTCTTCACTAAGAGCTGGAAAAAGATAAATAAACGTCTGTCTCTTCCAAATACCACTGACATGAGCAGAAGAAGAGTCTCTCTCACTGTCTCTCTGTGACCCCTCCCTTAATTTTACTTGTTCTCCTTCTTTCTTTATCTTTCTCTCATATTCTCTCTCCCTCCATCTATCAAAAATATCTTTCTCTCTGTCTCATTATCTTCCCATCTCTCTTCCTCTCGCTCTGCCTGTCTATGCGGTGCCTTCATCACGCTGATAAATTCCTGTGGGCGAACTTCCCAGACTTACTTCATCTCCGCGACTAACTGGGCTTGTTTACTGCGCCTCTTAAAGTCTCGCTATCTTGAATTAATTCTCCTTCTCGACGTTCCTCCTTCTTCCTTACGAGTCATTCTTCCTTTTTTTTCGTTTCCGCCTCGTCCCGTTTTTTAAATTCTTTTTTACTTCCTCCATCTGGTACGTGTTCGTTAGGAATCGTATTATACCGAGTGTTGTTTCGGCAATTGCTTCATGGTAAGTGGGTGTGAAGGATATCATTGTGGTGCTTTTCTTTTCCATTATTCAGATCCTATCTGCTCTCTCTCTTTCTCTCTCTCTTTGTCTCCCTTAGACTCTTTTTTCATCCTTTGAGTGCCCTTTTCTCCGCTCTCTTTTTGCACGTTTCAGTTGAGAGAATTGACAATTTCACTGATCGTGGCTGAAGGCAAGGCAGTAAAGGGTATTCATTCGCTGGCCTTCACGCCAGATGCAATTTCGCTGCCGCTTTTGCGTGAGACGTCACACCCTTTATTCTTCTTACAAGTTCATTTTTTATAGTACGATGTGTTTTAATGTCCATTTTTCATGTTCAGACTCCTCATAACTGAATTATCCATTAATCTTGTTTCATTATTCAAGCTGCGTAATGTGAGAAAATATCATAACAGAAATCCGAGAAGATTTTTAGGCGAATGCAACTTTAAACGTCCCAGCACTCGGCTCTTTTCGCGAGCTCCCCGAAGGGTAGACTGAGAGTTGGATAATGAATTATAGACGTGGAAAAGGCCTGAATCTTTCAGTATGCAAACTCATCCTAATTTCCTCTGAATGACAGCTAATTGAGGTCAAATAAACCGACCCCTTTACAAGTCACTCAACGTATAGCATGGCCGCTTCACCACAATCGCATCTGAATATTTGTGCGTGCGCTCCGGCAGTCGTCACAAACTAGTAAGTATGTGCTAACCAAATAAATTTCCTGGCGTATTATCCCAAGTATATGCTTAGACTTGACAGGTGATGCATGAAGATATGATGAGTAGATATCAAAGAATTTTGATTCGTGTTCCTTTAAAAGATATCTTGACTTAAATGTTGAAATGAAAATTGGCTCCTTTGATTATGTTGTTCAGGCTTGTATTCATAGATTACTATTCGGTCTTGGTATGTGTCAGCTGCAGATTCTCCATACTTCAACCATGCATCATGAATGGAGTGTGTGTGTGGGTAACTCAATTGGTTACTCGGTATATTGAATATGTTAAGGAGAGAATATTGGTGTTCAACTATATCAAATCACTAGTATGGCAAAGTCGATGTATCCTAACTTACTGCCAAGGTAAGTTGTAGGCTCCTGAGTCGCACACTTGTTTCGTTTCGTTAAATATTGCATATATAGAACTACCAGGAATATATTTTGTCGTCGGGCTATACGCCTATGTCAGCGCCGCAGCAAATTCATACTGCGAACATAACCCCATTAAGTGCTTTAATCAGAGCATATTTGTCTCTGTTATGTGGGTTTCGAGAAAGAAAATGGTTGATGACCCTCTGCCGTATTGCAGTTGATTGTAACTTTAGCTCATCACGTTACCTACTGTACTGCTCTTATGAATAATCAGGTAAATGATGCTTACATAAGTGCTGACGAGAACAACTAAACTATTAGTAATTACAGTCATCTATACTCTAATTATGATCATCAATAAATCCAATCTTGCACATAGTTTATACAACTTTACGGCTGAACCTAATGAGCCATGTCACTAACACGAGCG
>NW_028234405.1:33829518-33832018 GCF_977035675.1 Penaeus japonicus
TGCTATTACTACCAAGAATAATAATCATATAAAGGTAATGATAATAAATAAGATAATGATAGCGATGGCAATGATAATGTCAATAATGATACCAACATCATGATGAAATAGAAAAAATAATGATGGTAATGATTATGATAGTGCTGATGATAATTATCATAGTGATGATTATGATGATAATAGTAATGATGATAATGATGTTAATGATAACAATAATAGTGATAATAGAAAGGATGAAATTAATATCAGTAATAACTAAAATCATGATATTGATAGTATTGATGATAATGACAATGGTAAGAATAATAGAAATAGATAATAATAACAGAAATAGATAATGATGATAACAAATAAACTAACAAAAATTTAGAAGACATGAATGATAATGAAAATTATGATAATGAGAATGAAAATACTCCTACTACTATTAATGACATCAATGGTAATGGTGACAATGATAATGTTGATAACGATAACAATAATAATAATAACATAAATATAAGGGTTAAAATAATAATAATAATAATAAATGGTAATGACATAAGTCATAATGATAATGATAGAAATAGTAGCAGCAACAAAGGTAATATAAACAAAACAACAATAACAGCAACAACAATCCTAATCCTAATAAGTACAACAAGACTACAACTGATAATAAACATATAAGCAGATAGATATTCGTGATGATATCGGTGTGTCTGTTTCTACGAGAACTATCACTTCGCCTTAATGAGATAGCGAGTGGTTGCAAACGCGAATTGCAATTGAATTTTTCCAGATGCAGATGGATCCAGTTAAATGTTCTCTTGTTCAGTGCAACTCATTGATAACAGTAAATGGGGATACAATCGTCATCGTCATCATTATTATCATTGTTATTATGTTTACTTTCATTGAAATTATTATGATTAGTGTTATATGTTTATTTGTACGATTATATAGAAAGTCAGATATGAGAGAAAATCAGTAGGAAGTAAAGGAAATAGAGACAATATTTAAAAAAAAATGAAGGAGATATCAATTTCAAAATAATTATTGCTATAGAATGATAGAACTCGAGATGATATAAACAATATGTCTGATTTTACTATGTAAGTTTGGGGTATGAAATAAAATAGGGAATTCTGAAGGTGGAAAGAAGAGCCTGCGGGCGCGAGAGAGAGAGAAAGAGAGAGAGAGAGAGAGAGAGAGAGAGAGAGAGAGAGAGAGAGAGAGAGAGAGAGAGAGAGAGAGAGAGAGAGAGAGAGAGAGAGAGAGAGAGAGAGAGAGAGAGAGGGAGAAAGAGAGAGCACGAGAGAGAGACAGGGGGGGGGGGGGAGAAAGAGAGAGAGAGAGCACGAGAGAGAGAGAGGGGGGGGGGGAGGGGAAGAAAGAGAGAGAGAGAGAGTAAAAAGGAAAGCGGACGTTCAGATGGATCTTAGCTCAAATTGCTTATTACTTTAAGCTACGATCTCGCACAGCTGGATAATTACTCAGGCTGTCTCTTGCGCGTCTGGGCAACTGAAGGAATAACGATGTAAGAAGAGAGCGTTGTAGAGCGCTGCGTTCTACGAGCCTAATACAAAGCATGAAACAAATAAAAGCTGCTGAAAGGGGGAGCTGCTTCAGGAGGCGATGAAGATTAATAACAAAAAAAAGAAAAAAAAAGAAGATAAAATAGTGGATAAAGAGAAAGAAAACGAATGGAGGAAATAAGGAGGGCGGAAAAGAAATAGAAGAACGAATTTCAAGGGGAAAATAGATGAAACAGGTAAGGCATAATGAAAAAAAATGTAAATAAAAAACATAATGAAAACATAAATAACCTAAATGGAAGAGACCACAGAGACGCAGGCAAGAAGGACACAAGATGTAATTAAAACACGAGAAAAAAAAGTTAAACAAAGGAAATTACACTCTTCACGCCTCCTCATTTGCTTTTCTTTTCCCTTTTCTCGCTCTCGTGATCCTAACCACCGAGAGCAAACAAACAAACAAACAAAAAAAAGCACAACAAACCGCGCATCACCTATCACCCATCCCCCCTCCACCCTCCCTCGCCACCAAACAAACAAACAAACAAACAAACAAAAACGAAAAAACCCTCCACCACGGGCATTTCACCAAGACGCATCACACAGAAGACGAATATATCTAGGAAGCGCACTCAAGGAAGACAGGCTAAGGAGGCCGAGGCACTCAGGAGGATTGGGAGACTCCTCGTCAAGGGCTGGGATCACAAGGAGCAAATAAGGTCTTTTTCGCTCTCGCTCCTGTAACGCGGGAGTGCAAAGGAGAAGGGAAGGCATGGGGGAGGGGGGGAGGGAAGGGAGGGGAGGCGGGGGGGAGGGGGGAGGGGGGAGAAGGGAAGGCATGGGGGTGGGGTGAAGGGAAAGGAAGGGAGGGAGGTAGGAAGAGAAGGGAAGTCAGGGGAGTACAAAGGAGAAGGGAAGGCATGGGGGAGGGGGGGAGGGAAGGGAGGGGAGGCGGGGGGGAGGGGGGATGGGGGAGAAGGGAA
>NW_028234405.1:33859518-33867018 GCF_977035675.1 Penaeus japonicus
CAATGAGGATCATTATCGGTGCCCCCAAAACGTCGAGGATTGTGAACTTATCTTGCCATCTATATCATACATTAATACTACATTTGGTGTTAAAGCAATTAAAGAACCCCTCGATATCAGGCAGGCTACTTAAACATAAGATAGAAAATCCAACCTTGCATTACATTACCGAGTCATATTCAAATTCATGGTTGCAAGTGACATACAAATCCATACACCAATTAGATATTTCCTTGGGTAGGTCCCCGTATGGACGTTTTATTCCACCGTGGAAAACAGTGAACGTATTTTATGCTAATGTCCCTAAAAAAGACACAATTTCACCAGCTGTACTTAAGCAACACGTCCTCTCTGAATAATAACTATGAGTGCTACACTGATGGATCCTTACAGTCTGGAAGCTTATGTTGTATATAAAAACAATATTTTGCAGCAACCAAGCTTGCAGGAGAGTTCACGACTGGGCGAGTATTACGTAAACTGAGTTGGCAGGTATAATTATAATCACAGACTTTCTATCAACTCATGGCTTAGGAGTAATTTTCTGCAATACGCAGAGTGCTCTCCAAGCTCTGGACACTCTTGATAAAGATGCTGCAAATATGGTAAATAATACAAGAATAAATGTACATCGCGCCAATGAGCGGGGCCATGTTATACATTTTGTGTGGATACCATCGCATGTTGAAATCGCTAAACATGATCATGCTGATCGCCTAGCGAGGGCAGCACGTTTTAAACAAAGTGTGGATATAGACTTTGGCATACCTCTTGCTAGGATATCACACATAATAAAAACCTCCAATAGGGAGGATTTGATAGAGCTGACCAACTCTCAACGACCTGACCGCTGTAGCATAAAACATTTTGACCAGTTTTCGCAGGAGAGATTCATTTATAGCTTTATTTATAGATTCATTTATAAGACAAGAACAAGACAATGTGGTATTGTAACTACAAGAATCAGACTTGGATACAGAATGTATTGGCAGATAGGTTAGAATGTAGAGAAACTAAATGTAGAATTTCCAACAAAGAATATAAATGAACACTTTAACATTATATCTCAGAGTACCTTTCAGACCACCTAGCATGTGATATGCAGAGTTAAGTAATTATTTTATATTATCAAATGTACTAGATGTACTGATGCTATATCCAAAATTCGGTATAAGATATTCTATTACACCATTTATCAGATGTCTTCACAGTTGATATACCATAGAATATAATCATGTTATTACCTCAATTTGTAATACAATGTTAGCAACAATGCAATGACCCTACATCAATATGTGAAAGCTTGCCCATACCTGTGCAGCCAGCCAGGGTGGGAAATAAAGAACTAACTAACGTTACCCACATGTACGAATATTTCCTTCCTGTGCGTGAGGAGAAGACTCTACGGGGTTCCCAGTGCCCACTGATGCTGCAACGAGGAGAAGCTGCCATTGTTTTATGCCCTGAAGCCCCGGATGCCCCGGAAGCTGGAGATATATATTGAAAATGCTCGAAATGTTTGTGTTTATATATGTTAACATGCGAAGTCTCTTAACCATGAATATCTATTTTACCAAGAACCCCCCATTATTTCTAAGTCAACTAATGAAGCACCGGTTTAAGGAGTTACTGTGAAATAGCTGAATGTTTTCTTTTTAAGCTTAACTTTTATATCAATTTTTACTCTATATTTTTGCATTTCATCGTTATATGGATTATAATTTATTGCCACACAATAGTTGAGGGGTTTATAACAGTATTATCTCCAAGTATATATAGAGTAATTTTAAGATACGTAAGATTCACCCCTTGATTTAACCTTCCTTGGGTGACATGGGTTTAAATAACCTAAGCTTCTTTTAAGAAGCACGGCTCGGCAACGAGCTCAACTCTGAAAGGTTTGAATGTTGTGCAGAATGCGTGTTTACGCGTCTGTCTTGGAGCCCTTAAGTGCACTCGCACCGAGCGCCTAGAGGTAGAGTCGGGAGTACCTCCCCTTCGTCTTAGACGCGGCCAGCTTGCGCTGACTTACGCCGCAAAAGTAGCCAGGCAACCCCATCATCCCAACAGGGATGTTTTGCGCCGGCAGTTAGGGCCCCAGCACCGCGGCGGAAAGCCGCTGTGCAATAGACTCCATGACCTCACAGATAAAGTCGGTATAGATCTCTCTACCATCGATACCCTGGTTCAGTCAAACAGAGCGCCGTGGGAGACACCCAATTTCACCACCATTTTAGACTGGCTACCATCAGCCAAGGCCACGGTGTCGGAGGTGGAGGTACGCCAGAGGTTCAGCGAGATCATTATTAAACATCTTTCCTTTTTTCATTTGTATACCGACGGGTCCAAGACAGACGAGTGTGTGGGAGCGGGTGTATGGTCGACTGAATGCCAGTTGAGATTCAGATTGCCAAATCATACATCGATCTTTCTTGCCGAACTTTTTGCAATTGATAAAGCTTTAGATTTTGCCTTATCGATGACCCACGATAGAATAGTCATATTTTCAGACTCGTTAAGTTCACTTAAAGCTATTAAATCCTTAGAAACCACCATAATGAAATACAGGTAATATCATCCGTAAATTGCATAGTGCCAAAAAATCAATCAAACTGATATGGGTACCTGGGCACTCGGGTATCCATGGCAACGAACAGGCTGACAAACTAGCCGGGTCGACTGGTGATCTGGAGCCTGGTATTGTCCGCACAGATCTCAGGTGTTTTGTCTGTTTTATAAAAGCAAAAATCCATCTCCTGTGGCAGAGTGAGTGGACCGCCCTCACAATCTACAATGAAAACAAACTTGAAATAGAACAGGGGGACACATCCTACAGAAAAAACAGGGAGGAGGTGGTGTTGGCCCGAATAAGGGTCAATGCTACAAGATTGACACACCTCACTCCCTATATGGAGAAAAATTTCCCTCCACTATGTACCACCTGCAATAGAATCATGTCAATAAAACATATAATCATAACCTGCCCAAATTATAACCAACAAAGACAGAATTTTAAAAAATATTTATATATATAAAGCTTGAATTTTACCATCACAAACGTGCTATCAGACAACGAAAAAATAATAAGTAAAGTAATCACTTTTCTAAGGGAGACAAAACTTTATGACCTTATATAGATTGATAAAATATAATGGAATCATTGGCTTAATAACCTTGGCTTGTGCCGCTGGTTGATAGCCAATAAATCCTACAAGCAAGCAAGCAAGCAAGTTAAGAAGCACAGAAGGAGACATTGCGGATTGGGTTGTTCTCTCCCCTCTCTTTTTATATATTGCGATTTTCGCTTTGGATCTATTGTGAGTTGTAGCATGAAGGTCGTGAGACGGTAACTGTAAGTGGCAATATAATACTTGAACATTTGCATTGGCGCTCTCATTTTTATTGAATTTTATATATATATTTTTTTTATAATTTCATAACTTGCAGTGTTTTCCCAGAAATTCCGTATGCGGGTGGAATATCTTTCTATGTTTATTGTTAATTAATTCATGCAAAATAAAATTTTAAATGTTTCTACCGTTTCAACAAATTACCTTGTGAATTCGATTATTATTTGTCTTAATAGTAAGCTATTGACAAGCTCAATTTGTCTATATAAACATAATCAGCAAGTCTCTCGTTTTTATTTTCTAATATGTGCTTCATCAGTAAAAGATCGGTAATGTATAAGGAAAGTCTTAATTGAAATCTTTCACACGAGGTAAAATTCCCTTGCTCGTCCTCTGCTCTCAGGCTACGTTATTACCATTCCTTTTCTCACACTATACATATCATACACAACATACGCTCCGTCACGTATATTTTTTCTATATATATATATATATATATATATATATATATTTATATATATATATAATATATATATATATATATATTGTAAGCATATTATATATATATAACAACACACACACACACATATATATATATTATATATATATATATATATATATATATATATATATATATATATATATATATATATATTATATAATAATTAAATACATCAATATAAACACACACATATATATATATATACACATAAATACACACACACAAACATATATATATATATATATATTATATATATATATATATATATATATACCATGGCCAAAATGAAGGAGACGGCATAAAGCGCCACCTAAACCATTTGATAAACAAAGCTTAATATCTTTTAAAAATTTACGTCTCATCCCCAGTTTAGACTAGCACACACGTCCACAGACGCAACTTAATGTGCTTGACTGTTGAATTATATTGTATGATCTTCGAATCCTCGTCCATCTGAAATGATCTGCGGGAAAACTGAGAAAGCAAAGGCAGTTTCTGATTAGAAATTGTCATTAAATCTGTTTGAACGCCTAATCCGACTCAGAGTTAAGTATTCAGCAAATACCATATACGGTGGCATGAATCCGTTTGCTTTCACATTTGCATCAATTTTCATATAAAATTTCTTCAAAAAAGCGCTGTAGTGGATATTACTGAAAATTGTAAATTCCTTACGAGTTTTATTCATTCCCCCTCCCCCCCCCCTCCACTCCCAAACATCTCCCCTCCCCCACCCCCCCCCCCCCCCCCCCCCCCACCCCAACCCCCCCCCCCCCCCACGCCCCGGGTGGTAAAATGTCTGCGGATTCTCGCGCCACATTTGACTGCTTTACACTAGTTAATTAAGTAATATACCGCTTGAGGGCAGTGATTCCATTATTTGTTATGCTGATGAAATCTGAGAATAGAATGTAGCAGAGATTCTTTAAATGGACTGTCTGCAACAAACAAAAAAGCTACTGAGTGCGTCTTGATAATCTCAAGGGCAGTTGAGAAAAAACAAGGCACTCAGTCCTCTTACAATCCATGCCAAACTTTCATATAGATGACATTCAGCTAGATCTCTGCCACAAGTAATCTTGATCTCGGGGTAACTGTTAACGACAGAGAACTCATTATGTGGTGGGTGGTCCTAAAGAAAAAGACTATGGTTGCGGTTTGAAGCCACTCAAGACTCTTGCTGGCAAAGAACATGGTATCAATATTAAAATTGTAGACTCTTTCCACCACCACGACCTGTCACCCTTTAATACGTTCAGAGCAGTCGTAGATTACCATGTGAGGGTATCTGGGTTGTGCGTACACCTTACATTGTTTAGGGAATCAGAGTTAACCTTGTCTAGAAAAGGTACAGAATGCAGCAATGAGGATCATTGGATTTATCGGTGCCCCCAAAACGTCGAGGATTGTGAACTTATCTTGCCATCTATATCATACATTAATACTACATTTGGTGTTAAAGCAATTAAAGAACCCCTCGATATCAGGCAGGCTACTTAAACATAAGATAGAAAATCCAACCTTGCATTACATTACCGAGTCATATTCAAATTCATGGTTGCAAGTGACATACAAATCCATACACCAATTAGATATTTCCTTGGGTAGGTCCCCGTATGGACGTTTTATTCCACCGTGGAAAACAGTGAACGTATTTTATGCCTAAAAAATTTTATCCCTAAAAAAGACACAGTTTCACCAGCTCTACTTAAGCAACACGTCCTCTCTGAATAATAACTATGAGTGCTACACTGATGGATCCTTACAGTCTGGAAGCTTATGTTGTATATAAAAATAATATTTTGCAGCAACCAAGCTTGCAGGAGGGTTCACGACTGGGCGAGTATTACGCAAACTGAGTTGGCAGGTATACTTAAAATCACAGACTTTCTATTGACTCATGGCTTAGGAGTAATTTTCTGCAATACGCAGAGTGCTCTCCAAGCTCTGGACACTCTTGATAAAGGTGCTGGAAATATGGTAAATAATACAAGAATAAATGTACATCGCGCCAATGAGCGGGGCCATGTTATACATTTTGTGTGGATACCATCGCATGTTGAAATCGCTAAATATGATCATGCTGATCGCCTAGCGAGGGCAGCACGTTATAAACAAAGTGTGGATATAGACTTTGGCATACATCTTGCTAGGATATCACACATAACAAGAACCTCCAGTAGGGAGGATTTAATAGAGCTGACCAACTCTAAAAGACCTGAACGCTGTAGCATAAAACATTTTGACCAGTTTTCGCAGGAGAGATTCATTTATAGCTTTATTTATAGATTCATTTATAAGACAAGAACAAGACAATGTGGTATTGTAACTACAAGAATCAGACTTGGATACAGAATGTATTGGCAGATAGGTTAGAATGTAGAGAAACTAAATGTAGAATTTCCAACAAAGAATATAAATGAACACTTTAACATTATACCTCAGAGTACCTTTCAGACCACCTAGCATGTGATATGCAGAGTTAAGTAATTATTTTATATTATCAAATGTACTAGATGTACTGATGCTATATCCAAAATTCGGTATAAGATATTCTATTACACCATTTATCAGATGTCTTCACAGTTGATATACCATAGAATATAATCATGTTATTACCTCAATTTGTAATACAATGTTAGCAACAATGCAATGACCCTACATCAATATGTGAAAGCTTGCCCATACCTGTGCAGCCAGCCAGGGTGGGAAATAACTAACTAAAGTTACCCATATGTACGAATATTTCCTTCCTGTGTGCGAGAAGACTCTACGGAGTTCCCAGTGCCCACTGATGCTGCAACGAGGAGAAGCTGCCATTGTTTTATGCCCTGAAGCCCCGGATGCCCCGGAAGCTGGAGATATATATTGAAAATGCTCGAAATTTTTGTGTTTATATATGTTAACATGCGAAGTCTCTTAACCATGAATATCTATTTTACTAAGAACCCCCCATTATTTCTAAGTCAACTAATGAAGCACCGGTTTAATTAAGTTACTGTGATATAGCTGAATGTTTTCTTTTTAAGCTTAACTTTTATATCAATTTTTACTCTATATTTTTGCATTTCATCGTTATATGGATTATAACTTATTGTCACACAATAGTTGAGGGGTTTATAACAGTATTATCTCCAAGAAGTTTGTACAGAGTAATCTTAAAATACGTAAGATTCACCCCGTGAGTTAACCTTCCTTGGGTGACATGGGTTTAAATGACCTAAGCTTCTTTTAAGAAGCACGGCTCGGCAACGAGCTCAACTCTGAAAGGTTTGAATGTTGTGCAGAAAAAAAAAAAAAAGAGAGGAGGAAAAAAAAAAAAAAAAAAAAAAAGAGAAAAAAAAAAAAAAAAAAAAAAAAAAAAAAAAAAAAGAAAATAAAAAAAAAAAGAAAAAAGAAAAAAAAAAAAAAAAAAAAAAAAAAAAAAAAAAAAAAGAAAAAAAAAAAAAAAAGGAAAAAAAAAAAAAAATGAAAACAAAAAAAAAAAAAAAAAAAAAAAAAAAATGCGTGTTTACGCGTCTGTCTTGGAGCCCTTAAGTGCACTCGCACCGAGCGCCTAGAGGTAGAGTCGGGAGTACCTCCCCTTCGTCTTAGACGCGGCCAGCTTGCGCTGACTTACGCCGCAAAAGTAGCCAGGCAACCCCATCA
>NW_028234405.1:33872018-33874518 GCF_977035675.1 Penaeus japonicus
GCTCCTCATGCAATACCATTGCTCTTCTCTCGGAACCCGATCGTAAGCCTTTTCTAAATCAATAAACACACAATGCAGCTCCCTCTGTCCTTCCTTGTACTTTTCCATCAACATCCAAAAATTGCATCTGTTGTGCTTCTCCCTGGCACGAATCCAAACTGTTCTTCACTGATCCTCACAACTCCTTCATCATCTTAACATGTTGTATATCCCTCCCATCTGTCTCCCTCTGTCTGGCTAGTCTGTATAGGTCTTTCTCTCCTTCCCCTGTATCTAACTTCTCATATAACTGTTCATATGTATTTTCTTTCGCTTTTGCCACTTCCCTCTTTGTTATTCTACACAACTCTTTGTATTCCTGATAGCTTTCTTCGTCCCCAAGTCTGTCCCATTTCTGTTTTGACAGTTTCTTTCTCTTTATACTATCTTGCACCTCCTCATTCCACCACTAGGTTTCCTTGTATTCTTTTCTTTTTCCCGATGTCAACCCAAGTACACATTTGGCTTTTTCAGCCACTGTTTCTGAGATATCCTCCCACCTGATCTCCTCCCTCCCTGTAAAGACTTGGCTCACTTTCTGTACAAATGCTGTACTGTATGCCATATTTGCCTATCACCTCGTCCCCATTATTTCTTTCTCCGATATGACCATTGAAGTCTGCCCCAATAATAACTCTCTCTTCTCTGGGGATGTTGTGTATCATTTCTTCCACTTTGCTTCAGAACTCCTCCTTTTCCTCCATCTTGCACCCCACCTGTGGGTCATATGCACTGATCACATTTATATGGATCCCTTCTACATCCATCTTCAGGTTCATTGCTCTATCTGATACCCTCTTCACTTCCAGTATGCTGTTGATGTACTTTTCCTTAACTATTATTCCAATACTGTTTCTCCTTCCATCTATCCCATGATAAAACAACTTATAACCTCCGCCAATCAGCCTCACTTTACTGCCCCACCATTTAGTTTCCTGTACACAGAGAATATCTATCTTCCTCCTCTCCATCACGTCGGCTAGTTCTCTCCCTTTACCAGTCATGGTGCCAACATTTAAGGACCCTACTGTGATCTCTGCTTTTCTATCCTTCCTTCTTTCATGCTTCCTCTGTACACGTTCGCCACCTCTTCTCCTCCTCCTTCTCCCAACAGACAGTACTGTCAACTGGCCCCCTGCTGGGACACAAAGCCGTAGGCGGTCGTTGTTAACCCGGGCCGCGACCAATCCGGTATGACGCTCTCATTTGTGATCCGCATAGTAGTATTGGTCAGAATTTTACGCCGGATGCCCTTCCTGACGCGACCCTCCCCATTTATCCGGGCTTGGGACCGGTATCAAGTTGCACTGGTTTGAGCCCCCAGTGGCTAGGTTATATATATATATATATATATATATATATATATATATATATATATATATATATGTTTGTATATTTATATATATATATATATATATATATATATATATATATATATATATAATATATACATATATATATATATTATATATATATATATATATATACATATATATGTATATATATATATATATATATATATATATATATATATACATACATATGTATATATATATATATATTTATATATATACATTTATATGTATATATATATATATATGTATATATATACATATATATATATATATATATATATATATATATATATATATATATATGTGTGTGTGTGTGTGTGTGTTTACAAAAACACTCATACACATACATACAGGTGTTTATCTATATAATTTGACGTATATATATGTGTGTGTGTGTGTTTATGTGTGTGTATGTGTATGTGTGTATGTATGTCTTGTATACACAGTATGCAAGACATATACATATACTAAGTTCTGTCTCTATCTCTACATATATATATATATATATATATATATATATATATATATATATATATATATATATACATAATGGTGCGTGTGTGTTTGTGTGTTTGTGTGTGCTTATGTATGTGTGCAAACACAGACACACACACACACACCACATACACACACACATATATATATATGTATATATATGTATATATACATATATATATATATATATATATATATATATATATATATGAGAAGATGGTAGAATGCAGTAACGCATTTTTAATATATACAAATTTTTACCTCCCTGACCAGGACTCGAACCTGCGCCGTAAGATTGACAGATACGGCGGTGAGACCGGAGTTGTTCGTAAAATTTCGCTATCACTGCTCTGCTAAGAGCACATAGGTAAGTTCCATGACGTCTCTTAAGGCGTCTGGTTGGACAACTCTTTTAGCGGGTCGTGTAGCCGAGCGGTCTCACCGCCGTATCTGTCAATCTTACGGCGCGGGTTCGAGTCCCGGTCAGGGAGGTAAAAATTTGTATATATTAAAAATGCGTTACTGCATTCTACCATCTTCTCACATACATATAACCTCGGAAACCTGATTTGGGACTTGAATTTGTAATTCCGTTGCTGCCGAGTGCCCGC
>NW_028234405.1:33892018-33894518 GCF_977035675.1 Penaeus japonicus
AACCACATACCCCACACAATAATCAAAATACCACATACCAACACCTACCCCCAGTCCCAACCCAACACCCCCCACCACACCACCACCACCTTCCTCGTACACTACACACACACTAACCCACCACTCGACACACACCCCACTCACCCCACTTACACCAGACTCCCCGAGGTCGCACCGACAACCACCACCACACAAATCCCCCACACCCAAACCCAACAAACCCCCTCCTCCAACACACAAACTCCCCCCTCACACCCACACACCCACACATCCACACACACACCCACACACCCCTCCCCCCCACACATCAAACACAAACACACAAACACACACAACACCACACACACCCCACACCCAACACACAAACCCTACACTAACTCCGTTCACACACTCACACCACATCACCACCCCACCACACACAAAACCACCACATCTCACTTCAACCCAACCCCGTCTCTCTTACTTTATCTCTCTCGCTTCTCTTTTCAATCCTTCCTCACACCCCCACTACACCACTCTCCCAACACCCCCAACCCCATATAAACACAACCAACCATACCTAATCTTTCCCTCCCTTCCATTTACCCCTCAACCACAAAAAACGGGAGTAAACAAACCACACCCACACACAAAAACACAACCCCACGACACATCACACACACACACCACACACACACACACACATACACACACATACACACACACACACACACATACAACATACAATCAAGTCACACCCACTCTCCCACACTACCCACATAAACGACGCCACCCACTCACAAAAATCCAACACACACTAACAAAAACAAAAAAAAAAACACAATCACACACACACAAAACTGCTCTCTCGATATCGCATATATCGACGAGCTCGCGTTCTCTCGCTCTCTCGATCGAGCTCGCTCTCCCCTTCTCCCACACACAACACTCACACGTCAAACTCATCACACAACTCACACATCAATCAAACAATCATACACACAATAAAACCACACTATCACTAAAAAACAAAAATCACACTCACTAATATCTCAAAAAATAATCAAAACCATCACCTAAAAATAACAAACAACACACACTAAACTCCCACTAAACATACCCCACACACACCAAAAAAAAGAAACCACACTCACACTCACCCTCTCTCACCGCAAACACACACACACTATCACTCTAACAATAAACAAACTCTAACACACACAAACAGAACACAATCACTCACAGCAAACACAATCAATCACAAACACTAACACAACAAACACACCAAACATTACTATATATATATATATATATTGATATTGATTTATTGATTAATGTTGTTGAGTATGAGAAGTGTGTGTGTGAGATATTTGTGTGTATATGTTGTTTAATTCCCACGACGATGTATATATACAAATCTTACCCATACATGTATAAAGTGGAGTTAGTTGAGGGATGAAGGGCGGATTTGCGGAGAACTTACGGTTTCTAACTGAAAGCAGGAATATCACAGGCAGGCCAAGAGATACAGAAAATCCCCCAACCCTCTCCCCCACCCCCTCCCTCTCCAACCCCATCTTTCCCTTCGCAAAAACTCATATGGAAAAAAAAGGAAAATTACAATCCCTACTACCTAAATTACTATTTTCTGCTCCCAATAAGGGAAATTGACTGAGTAGACAAATGAACGCGACTCTTCCTCTCGCTGCAGTTTACAGTCCGCTCGTTTAAAAAAAAATTACACAAATAAAAAAAAAGAAGCTTTAACTCAACAAATGCAGTTGTGTTAACTTGTTATCATAAAACGCAGGTTTGTTCTTTGCAATATAGTAGGATAAGTACTAGGGAGATTTCAAAAGTCAGACACGAAAATTATCGCACGAGATGCCAATCCGAAAGACAAATTAAATTGCCAGAAGGAAGGAAATGAAAACCAAGAGAGAAAAGAGAGGCTCGCAGTAGGCGAGAAACCGTCGACAAATACCTCCAAGGGATTTGCAATTTGCATTTCAGTTCAAGGAATGTTAACGACTGTGAGATCATTTCAGTGATGGATGACGAGAATGTTAAGAAGTTTTGTTCTGAAAATGGTTCTCACAGTCATGTTGATTCTGTTTGGTTTTGTCTGCTCTCACTGATTATTATTTATTATTTTTTTTTATCCCAGTCTTTCTATATGGTATCCGATTTTTTTATTTTTTTATTGCCACTCCTTTGCTATTGTATTTAGGTATTCTGAACAGAACAGACAATTATTGTCCCATACATTAAATCCTAAAGAAAAGGAACTTTATACGCAAAACTAACTGATCTGATTGTTACATCTACAAACCATGCAAAGTATATTTGGGCCATCATAAGACGCCAAGACCTATCAGAGCAAGACTTTTCTATCTTACATCAAAGTAATAAAAGAGTACCTTACAGTCGTAAAAGCATTAGACAACTGAAACCTCACCTGATTCCTGGAGGGCAAACGCTTCCCGATGACTATTTCCGAAACCCAGGTACAGCTTAGTGT
>NW_028234405.1:33899518-33904518 GCF_977035675.1 Penaeus japonicus
TCGCTATCACTGCTCTGCTAAGAGCAAATAGGTAAATTCCATGACGTCTCATAAGGCGTCTGGTTAGACAATTCTTTTGGGTCGTTGTAGCCTATCGGATCATCACCGTGCCTGTCAATCTTACGGCGCGGGTTCGAGTCCCGGTCAGGGAGGTAAAATTTGTATATCTATATTAAATGCGTTACTGCATTCTACCATCTTTACATATATATACATATATATATATATATATATATATATGTGTATATATACCATATATATATATAAATTTATATATATATATACATATATGTATGCATATATATATATATATATATATATATATATATATATATATATATATATATATATATATATGTATATACATATATGTAAATATATATATACATATACATATATGTAAATATATATATACATATACATATATATGTATATATATGTATATATATATATATGTATATGTATATATGTATATATTTATATATATATATATATATATATATATATATAGATATATATATATATTATATAATATATATAAATATATATGCATGTATGTATATATAATATATATATATATATATATAAATATATATACATATATATATATATATATATATATATAATATACATATATATATATATATATATATATATACATATATATACATATATATACATATATATATATATATATATACATATATACATATATATATATATATATATATATATATATATATATATATACATACAAATACATACATACATACATAAGTATGAATATATACATACACACACAGACATGCATATCAAGTACGGATATAAAGATACATAAACACGCACATCGACAAATACTCACAGACATGCGGCAAGTGCAAATCCAGATTCTGCATCTTGGATGGAAAAGCGCAATCTCTTTTCATTTTCCTTGCATTCTTCCCTTTCTTGGAGTCTCTCCCGGCCTCAAAGTGCCGCCGTAAACTACAATGACCATGGCTTTTATAACACAATAATGAAAAGAAACATACCAAGGCTAGATCTGGTGCACGAGGCGTCCGCGCATTACCCAAGAATGAGCCGTATAACACTGGGCCAAGAGTGACTAAAAAGGGTAATAAAGTTTAGTCGCCATAAACAACAGTAATGCGAGAGTTGTGTGCACGGAATGGAGATGTCCTTTGCTTTCTCTTTTTCTCTCTTTTTTTTCTTCTTCTTGTGTGTGTGTTTGGGGGGGGGGGGAGGGGAGGATTACTTTTTTTAATCTCCTTTTGTCTCTCTCCTCTTTCTTCTTGTCGGATTGTTTTGGCTGTTTTTTTTCATCCTAATTACTATCTTCTTCTCCCTCCCATCTGCTTCCTCTTGTTCCTGCATATTCTCTTCGTCCCCATCGTCATCGCTATCGTAATAGCCAGCGTCATCATCATCGTCATCATCATTACATCATCATAATCACGGTAATCATTGATATCAAATCAAAACCAATATAATTCTGTGTTTTAATCATAACCATTTTCATTACCCTCATTAGCATAATCATTGTTTTGATTACAATTGATAGTGTGAGTGTTGGCGCATTTACAATAAATAAACAATGAATGCGCAATTCACTTAATGCTTTGTGCTAAAACCTGATGTTGGCTTTATTATATCTAGCTAATCCATATTAGGATAGAAGAATCATATTCTATGATATGAAGAGGAATAATAAAACTAATAATTGCGTTCTTCTTTTTTTGTAAAATATATTACATATATTTACAAAATGTTACATATAAGGCATATAAAACAAGTGACAATTTGTGCAACCAACGTTGATATAATCATGATTACATGAAACTAAATACGACATATTATGATACTTTAACGTTCATAAGTCTGAATGGGAGGGAGTGTCCATATGTGTATGTGTTTGCGTGTTAGTGTACATGAGAGGGAGAGAGAGAGAGAGAGAGAGAGAGAGAGAGAGAGAGAGAGAGAGAGAGAGAGAGAGAGAGAGAGAGAGAGAGAAAGAAAGAAAGAAAGAAAGAGAGAAAGAGAGAGAGAGAGAGAGAAATAAAGAAGAGAGAAAGGAGTGTATATTTGGTATTTATCTCACTCTCTGAAAGGTATATACATTAGGCCAACAAACACTGGAATATATTCAGGTGAATTATATCTGAACATAACGATCTCTGAAACATACATGGCATGTGTTATGTGAAAGTGTATGTAAAAAATCAAGATATGGGTATATCTAACATTGGTTAAGTCTTGTATGTGCAAAGATGTGCACATGTGCTGTTAACATATATAAAGAAATGGTCAAAAATTCAACGGATCAAATAAATCTACATATATATCAACACATGGATAAAAAACAGCAATACATTATATATTCTCCCGAGAGAGAAGTTAAACTCGTGTATGTTACATTCATATTACGAAATGCTAAGAGTTATTGAAAAACTCGATCATTAATCTATCCATCCTTGCCACCTTATTCATTCCCTTTGGTCTGGACACACCTGTGACAGCTGCGGCGATGCTACGTGCTTCCTTCTGTGCCTCTGTGTGCATAGATTAAAAATTCTATTTCTGTTTGTGTGCATTTTTGTATCTCTCTCTCTCTCTCTCTCTCTCTCTCTCTCTATTTATCTATCTATATATCTTTCTCTCTCTCTCTCACTTTCTCTCTCTTTTTTCTTTCTTTCTTTCATTCTGTTTGTCTCTTTGTTTGTCTGTCTGTATGTTTGTGTGTGTGTATGTCTGACCGGCTGTCAGTATCTCTCTAACTCACTCTCTCTCTCTCTCTCTCTCTCTCTCTCTCTCTTTCTATCTATATATCTATCTATCTGTCTTATTATTTTTTTCACTCTGTCTTTTTCTTTATCTGTTTGTATATCTGACCGTTTATCAGTATGTCTCTTTCTCTCTCTCTCTCTCTCTCTCTCTCTCTCTTTCTTTCTCTCTCTCTCTCTCTCTCTCTCTCTCTCTCTCTCTCTCTCTCTCTCTCTCTCTCTCTCTCTCTCTCTCTCTCTCTCTCTCTCTCTCTCTCTTTTACTCACTCACTTTAACAGTGTTAATATCCAAACACTCATGCCTGCACGCCATTGAACCAACTTTGGAGTGGCAAGCAAAACAAAAGGAAATTGTCTGTCCGTATCTCGACCGTGTTGGTAAATCACGTGTTAGTCACTGTATTCATATCGCTGTCACAGTAAAGAAGGTCTTACGCCCGAATTCCATAAGGCCTACTTTCGCACAGATAAAAATTAAGGGAATATCAGGAAAGGATGAATAACATCTAAGCGTATTCATTTCATCAATATATATTTTTTTCTCTCATTTTATTATTGTAATCTTTATTATGTTATATATATTTTCTTTTTTTTTTCTTTCGCTTTTTCGAAGTTCAAAGAAACAAAGTGTCAAAGTTCAAGCACCAGCAACAAGGGAAGTTTATGATTTTGAAGAATAATCTGTGAACGTAGACGAGGCTGAGCGAGAGGAAGAAGAGTCCGAGGAAGCCAGGAGGACGAGCGGAGGTGGAGGAAGAGGCTGCGGAAGAGGAGGAGGAGGAGGAAGAAGAGGAGGAGGAGGATGAGGAGGAGGAGGAAGAGGGTGATGCTGGAGCACCGGGACTGGCTTGCAGGTCGGGCTGCATCGCGGCGGGCGTCTTCTCTGCAGGGAGGAAAGCTTCATTAAACATTATCTCTATTTGAGCTTCAGTATATATGCAGAGTAAATAAATAATTGCCTGTGAAAATAATCATTCAGCATATTGGTCAATGCTCAGGAATTCGAAGATAAAAAGATATAAATATGGAAAACAATAATTTTCTTATATATATATATATATATATATATATATATATATATATATATATATATATATATATATATATATGTGTGTGTGTGTGTGTGTATGTAAGTATACGTATATATGAATCACATAATACAAACACAGTAACGTGCGCAACACAGATATAATAAAACAGTTATTCCTTTCTTTTTATGGCAGTGTTTTATTATATATATATAATGTACATATATACAAACATAAATTTTCATGTATCCATTTGTCTGTCTATTTATCTATCTATCTATGAACACATCGTCACGGTTACCCTTCCACCCTTTCCTATATATATTACTCAATTAGAATTTTGTATCCCTTACTCTTTAAAGGGTCATGTCGCGAAAAAAAAGTAAAAAATAAACTTTTAAAAGTGTTGTCCGTTTATTCATATATCAACAGTGGGAAAACATATTGTTTACTTTTGTGAAATAGACAGAATGTTGAGTTTTATTTTTGTAGAGTGTTTAGAGCCATAATCATGCAGTTGGAGAAAAGTGTTGGAATGTTTTGCTTGCATCGCTCTCTCGATGGTAAGGTCAGAGGGATGATATGCTTGTCTCGTATCTAATTATCTATTCATATCTGAATAATCATTAATGTAATTGATACTTATCAGTGTTTGAAATGTTGTTTGTCTCTAGGATATTGAAATTAATGTCAGGAAGGTGTTATTCATATTAGATGTGAGTTAATTTGACAGATTGATATGTAAATTATGAAACCATTAAGAGCACTCCTATTCTCGTCTCTTTATGGAATTTGAATTATTGATTGCTGTTTTTATTGAATTGTATGTTTGTATGACCTAGTTTATATAAAGAAAATATGTTATCAGATCAAATAAGCACCTATCAGCTATCAGGAGACATTGGTCAGAAATCAGGAGGAATCTGCCTACCAAGAGGGTTTCTTTGACGTAATGAGATTAGGGGTTGAGTGTGCGTCCTAGAGGTTTTAGAGAGGATGTACTTATATATATATATATATATATATATAAGTTATCGCTTATATATATATATAATATATATATATTGATATATACATATATATATATATTCATTATATATATATAATATATATATATATATATATATATATATATACTTATATTATATATATATATATAAAACTATATATTATATATATCTGAATATATGTA
>NW_028234405.1:33922018-33924518 GCF_977035675.1 Penaeus japonicus
GGCCTTCTGCCTCGTGGGCGGGTGGGCGTGTGGGCCGTCATAAAGGGGATGAAGGAACGACCTCTCAGGAGTGAAGGTCAGAGGTCAGGCTGGGTCACAGAGAGAGAGATAGGTAGAGAGGGAGGGGGTGAGGGAGAAGGAATTGGGAATGGACACAGAGAGCGAGGCAAAGATAAATAGATAGAGAGAGAGAGTGCGAGAGAGAGGGAGAGAGAGAGAGAGAGAGAGAGAGAGAGAGAGAGAGAGAGAGAGAGAGAGAGAGAGAGAGAGAGAGAGAGAGAGAGAGAGAGAGAGAGAGAGAGAGAGAGAGTGAGTGAGAGAGAGAGAGAGAGGGAGAGAGAGAGGAAACAAAGAGAGAGAAATGAAGTGAATGGGGGGGAGGGGAGTGAAAAGGGAGCTAGCAAACGGAAAACGAAAAGGAAGGAGAAAAAAAGGAATAATCAAAATGAATTGGGATAACACAAACCGTGAGAAACGCGATAAAATAACGAAGAAAACAAAAATAGAAATAAAAAGGCGAGAGGGCACATCCTTGTCAAATTTGCATACAATGCCAGCCTGACATAACCAACGCATCTGACCCTCCACCAAAGCTGGATGACAAACAGAAACAGACACATATATTGCACATTTTAGTAAACAATGTATGCTTTAGAGCGATGATTAATCGTGAAAGCAGTAATGGTAGGTCTTCTATAAAATAAAATTATAGATATTGTTGTCAATCAGACTCTCATTATTGGTGATACTAATACCAATACTAGTAACACTGACCATAAAGATAATAAACAATTTAAAAAATGGTAAAAAAAAAAAAAATACACTGACACTAATAGTAATAAAAATAACACTCACTGAAATTATAAAAGTAATTGTGATTGTTATAATAAAAATTATGATAGTGAAATTAATGATCGCATTAACGCCAGTAATGATTATTAGTATGATAATAATGACAATGCTAAATTTGTATGATGAATTTGTAGACTTGTGAATATAGGAAATTTATCATCCTTCCAACAGTTATGATGATATCAATAATAATGATGATAATAATAATAATAATAATGAGAATAATGATGATGATAACAATACTAATAATACTAATAAAATGCTAATAATAATGATGGTAATAATAACAAATACAAGGATAATAAGGCGTCTTCAAACGATTGAATCAGCTGTATGATATATGCATAATGTCCGTGGATTGAATCTATTTAGACTGCACGGAGATTCGTATTAGCTTTGATAGGGATATTGACTCTGTTATCCAGTTGCCCATATGGTTGCTAAGTTGTTATTTCCATCTGGTCGTAAGATGTACACAGAGGTGCTTTTGGTATTTCCATTCCGCTGCCTGCAGACGTTTATAAGGACCGACTACAGTAGTACATTGGGTTTACATTAAGACTGTTTTGAGAATAGAGGCAATCGGAGGATCCTTTTGTATCACCAAGGCCCACCATTTTTATTTATCTATTTATCTTGTCAGATCATCACCGTTAGTGGTGTCAAAATCATATTCTTTCCAGTACATACGTGGCAAAGGCACTTGATTGTCCTACACTGTCCAATCAGCTTACTTGATTTGGGGGTCTGTTCCCATTTTCGAGATTATCATAGAAGAGGTCTTTTGGTATATTGTATGCATTGACTTTACATTGAATTAGCAACAACAACCTACACCGTATGGAAATCTTCTAAACCGAATATCTTTCCCATGGTGCCAGCACAATTCTGAAAGTTCCCGGATGTCTCCGAGATATTGCTTCTTGTTACTCCACGCTGCACATTCCCATGATCCTATTGAGTCCTTCTTCAATTCCAAGAGGTGTGCACTTCCGTTTCATATCTTTAGAAATTAGTTGACGCGCTTTGCTGTGTTGGAGCCATTTTCCTTGAAACCTTGGCAATTGTATTAAGTGGACTGGCTTCTTGATGTCCACACTTATTCTTGCTCAGTATTGTTTTCCGGGCATTATCAATGAATCTCCTCTTTGCTCTTTTGATATATTAGACGAGAGACGAATCATTTCTCTTTTTAAATATTTAGTAGCTTAACATCTCGGTATGTTGAAAAGATTCTCTGACGACCACTTGACAGTTGCCATGTATTGTTTACCCATACTATTACGTCTTCATTGTTTAAGCCTACTACTATTACCACTTCAACATCTGCTGCTGCTATTACTGCAGCAATGGCAATTACTTTTAATACTACCGCTGTCCCTAATTCAACAACTGCTCCTACCACAGCTACCACCACCACTGCTACTACTTTTAAGAACGGATCTAAAATCCTAGCAGCATCCTCCCCCGTAGCATCCTTCGACTCACCGACAACAGAGAGATGAAACCGGCGCGAGATCTTGGGCTGCGCTGACACCTGGCACTCGTAAACACCCGAGTCGTTCACCGTAGGGCTATCGATGCGCAAGACCCAGTACGGCGACTTCCGTGCGTGGATGGCCCGGAACCGCGAGTCCGTGGTGTACGT
>NW_028234405.1:33932018-33937018 GCF_977035675.1 Penaeus japonicus
ATCTACCTCGATTTTCAACAAATCAGAGGTCAGGAAAGGGTGAGGGAAAGGGGAGGAGGGAGGAGGATGAAGAAGATGAGGAGGAAGAGGAGGAAGAAGAAGAGGAGGAGGAGGAGGAAAAGAAGGAGGAGAAAGAGCTGGAAGGGAAGGAAGAGGAAGAGTAGTAGTAGAAGAAGTAGTAGGAGTAGGAGTAGTAGTAGTAGTAGTAGAAGTAGTAGTAGTAGTAGGAGGAGAGGGGGGGGGGCGAGGAAGAAGAGGAACAGGAAGACGAGGAGTAGGAGGAAAAGAAGGAGGAGGAAGAGGAAGAGGGGATAGAGGAGGAAGAGGAGGAGGGGAAGGAGGAGGAAGAAGGAGGAAGAGGAGGAGGGGAAGGTGGAGGAAGAGGAGGAAGAGGAGGACAACAATGACGACACCGAAGAAGAAATCGAAGCGAAGGAAGCGAGGGCGAAGACAAAAGACCGAATGGTACGGAAATACCCATTCTAATGCACAAAATGACGACCAGAACGACGTCTCTCGTTCACAGGCTGACGCACGACCCGGGTTATGAAGAAGGAAGTGAGTTTGTACCCAAAAGCTCTTCTCGCTCCCGCCGACCGCTAGAAATGATCGGTGTTGTTGTTCCATCTGTTTTGCCGTGAGAGCAGATTTGCGGCCGGCTTGATGTGCGATGGCTTCTTGGAGTACTTGGGTTATGTGTATTCTATGTTCCTTTTTCTCATTCTTTCTTCTCTTTCTCTCTTATTACATATCTCTATCTGTCCATCAATCTACCTATGTTTATCCATCCATCTAAGTCTAACTATCTATTTATATATCTATTATAGCATTAACGTGTGTGTGTGGGTATGTCTTGTTTTTGTTTGTTCCGCGATATATAGTTGTATTACTATAGACTGTTTACTCTGTCTGATCAGCAGACTGAATATTGAGTGTTGTAGCCATATGTGGCATCTGCGCATTACTGCTTTGTGACTGGATGAAGATCAATGTGTCTGATATCATGATTTAGTTATGATAAATGTTAAAACTATTGATTCTGTAATATTTGTGGGTATAAATATAGACCCCTTTCACTATCATTCAATCAAACCTAATTTGCACCGATATCATGCAATACAAACACCATAGACAAAATAGACATCAGGATACAAACGGTGTTCTCTATACCCAATGTTATCTTCAATAACCATGATGAAGATAAGTTAAGAAATAAAGAGGGGAGTAGGTATAGTAGAGAGAGGACGAAACTGTTTATCTCTATTCTATAGTCCTGCCAGGTTGGAAGGTGGTGTCTTGGATCTTGAAATCTTGAAGATTCTTAGGTCTTGAGGGTGATGAAGCTTAAGGGGGTGGTGAGGAAGGAAATACGAAAATAGCATATAGTGTGCCTTTAGTACCTAGACAAAGCCCTAGATCAACCTCTCTAGAGGTTGTAATATCAGGGCTGGATCCAAGAAACGTTTAGCAAGTTTTGGTCGTATATGAAATTAAGATTTGGTGTAACTTCTGCAACTGCTTAGCCTTGTCACAACTTCCTCAAGCTCGAGCTAAGTACTCATAAATTACCTTCTAAAAGAATTGTGCTCATATCATATTTCTTAGAAACCAATAAAAATATGTAAAATGTAAACCTAAACCAAGAAGCATTTAGTAAAAAGAAGCTCTGTTTTGCCAAACTATGCAAAGATGGAGGACTGTTATCATAGACAGGTTTAGAGGTCAGGGGTGACCTTAGAACCACTAAATGATGGCAAAGTTATGATAATTGTGATTTTAAATTCCAATACTGTTTAAAGGCTGATCCCTTTTTTATCCTTAACCTCTCCTAAAATAGCTGAGAGCTTATCAGACACCCCAAGAAACATGATAGGAGTTCGTTCGAGATAAGGTTAAGAGATTAGCAAGCAGTGTCTAGTTTTACTTGCGTCATTTTTTGTTTCACTGTCAGTTCTGCACAAATATTACATTGCAGCACTTCATGCAATTTATGTACATAATTCAGTGCAGTACAGTACAGTTGTCTACAATGAGCCAAAGTTACCCCATACATTCCTTACAATAGGAGGTGAAGAGGAGGGTGTAGGACTCCATGTTTTCAAAGAAATTGCACGTTAATATGTTATGTCAAGGAGGGTGTAGGACTTTCTAAGCGTACCAAGATTTTGATCATTAATATATCATGATAATATTGATCGGCATACGTATTGAGAGCATGCTTCTCATTGGTAGGTTATTATAATAGCGTTCCTTTAAAGTCGCAGTTAAAGCTGCATGGATTGGGATGCAGTGTCGCAACAGGTATGATTACAATCTAAGTTGGATTTGTCACCAACTACCTTGGATCTGACACAAGAGCACCTACCATGCTAATTGTAAGGATTTTTTTTTCAAAGCTATGGCAAAGATTCACTCGGCCGACCTCGCACGTTGCCTACCACTACTGGGCGTGATGGGACGTGCTTGCTGTTTAAGTGAAGCTCTGTGGGTTAGCTTGTAGTCTTGGTAAAAACAAATGTAATAGGTCCTCTTCCTGGAATTCTTTATCAAGTCTTTGATTTCTGTTCTGCTGATGAAGATTGCCCCTACATCTTCATCTTCATGTGGGGTTTTCGGTATACCAGGCGTGCTTAGAGTGGAAAACTTTCGGCGTCGCAGTAGTCGATCTGTTCTTCGTCTTCTATCAGTTCCAATGTTTTGAATGTGGCCACCGGATTTTTTTTCGTTTGTTGAAATTAATTTCCCTTTATTATTGACATGCATATAATGACTACTTACATGTGATGGTTCAGTTGGATCTGTTTTGATAGTAGATAATATCAGTGTGAGGCAGCTTCCAGCTTCCCTGTGGGACTCCACTGGAGAGGAGGATTGCTCCACCTACTGTATTGTCGATGATTATTCTTGTGCTTCTATTTTCTGAAAAGTCACATAGCATTTTGGAGGAGTACATTGGAAGGTTGAGCCTAGTAATCTTTAGCTTCAGGACCAAGTGCCATACTTTATTGTAGCCTTTGATCATATTGCCATCTATCTTTCCATTTTTAATAAATCAGGGAAATAGCCAGCTTTAAGAGAAGCATTGCATATTGTATGTTTCCCAAGCATCGCAAACTTTTGTTTGAAAGATTCTGCAGAATTCTTATCCATTTGCCTGGAGCACTCTTGTTGGTGAAGCTTTGTTAGGTGAGTCTGATGTCTCTTGGAGTGATCTTGGCCATTAGTGAATTCTTGGAATTCAATCTGGTTCTGAAAACTGCAGCTTTCAAAGATAGGAAGTCATTTGTCTTCTTACATCGTCTGTGATTTTACCCTTGAAATCACTGTCAGTCTTTCTCTTCATGTGTAATCCAGAAACAGTTTCTTTAGCAAAATCTTAATAGGATTTCTTGCTCTTTGTAGATCTATTGATTGTGTTCATGAAGGAGGGAGGTACTTCTAGTTTAATTTCTTCCCATTAGCCTCCTAACTCCTGACTAGGACTGTGGGTCTTCTTGATACCATTCTACTTATTTCTTATAAAATCTTTTATCGTTTCTTTCCACTTCTATATTATATATCTTGCTTGCAGGTCTTGTGTTCTTCTGTGAATTCCTGCACAACTTTGCAGGTTATTCAAATTTTGCATTCTTAATTCTAGTGTGAACTATGGATTTGCAACAATCCAATAATTATTCTTTGGTATATGTTATTTAAGTGCTGTTTTAATATATCAGTACCATTTATGATCTTCGTCAATATCTTGCGATGGTGAATTTCCCATATGGCTTCAGGATTTGACTGGAGGTTTCTTAGTTCTATCCAATTAGCCACTCTGAAGTTTTCTAATGGTATTTAAATTTTTCAGTACTGGGTTGGATATCATGAGAATTATGAGCAGATGATCATATGACCCTGTTCCATATTTTGGGTGGGCTTCACTGTGTCAAAGGCAATGTCAGGAGTAGTTGCCTTCTCCCCTGTGTCGGGATTCGGGAAGTCTTGTCCCGTGTTAATTAGATTTCCTTCTGCAACGATTCTTGCAATATTATTGGCAACCCAGATCATATGTTTTATTATTAAGCTTAGGGTGGTTGGCACTAGATCTACCATAATGTATGTGGGTACTCTAGGTGGCAAGTACTAAGTTGCCCTCAATATTGGACCTCTCCTGGTTTCTATTTCTAATGCCATTATTTCAACAGAAACATGGAAAATCTTCAGTTTGAATTCTCTTCTGATTGCTATTGCTATCCCATCATAGGCTTCCCAATTTTGTTCCTCTAACAAGAAGTCTGTCTGTATACTTTAGTCCATGACTGTGGATAAGAACTATATCAATTTTCTTAAGTCTGTACAGCATTGATAGTCCCTTCCTTTGAATTATAGTCCTCTTGAGGGCACTCCGCTGTAGTACTCTGATGGACGAATTGATTTTGATTTAGATGCAGATCCACTTTCATGGCTCTCTTTTGAGCCATCAAAGCTATTCCTTGTAGAAGGAGGGTGATCATCACCCCTCTGAAATTAATTATCTTGTCAATGATGTTTCTATAGTCGTCTGTTTTCAGCTTCTGATTACTTTAGGAATATTTCAGCTTACTGTTCTTGACGTATTTGGCAACATCAGAATTGTTGTTTGTCTTTTGAATAATCTTACTGTGTCGAGAGCTATTCCTAACGACCAGCCTCTTGATAAGTTTGCACTTATTTAGTCCTTGCAGCTCTGGGTGTATGGCACCCTTACATATTAAGCTGTTGAGATGGAAGGCTCTTCTAGCTATACCAGTTTAGGTGTTTCTTTTTTTTTTTTCTTTCTTTCTTTCTTTTTTTTTCGTAGGCCTTTTCTTGAGCCTCTTTGTGGGCGGTTGGAAGGTCTGCTGGGTACATAACTCAGATTCCCAGAAAAATTCCTGCCATTGGGAGGTAAATTTTAGACAGGCACTTTCTCTTTATGGCTAAATTTTATTGTTCGGGAAAGCAATATCTAGTAGCACAATATTGGCTAGGTGGCCATGCAT
>NW_028234405.1:33959518-33961603 GCF_977035675.1 Penaeus japonicus
CATTATCATAACTATTATAATCACCATAACGCGCGCATATATGCAACATATAGGAGCACAGACATACACACTCTAATTCTCACTCACTTTCTCTCTTTATCTCTCACTCACTCACTCTCTCTCTCTCTCTCTCTCTCTCTCTCTCTCTCTCTCTCTCTCTCTCTCTCTCTCTCTCTCTCTCTCTCTCTCTCTCTCTCTCTCGCTAAAATAACAAACATTTTCGCCGTTGTGACCATCATCACTGTCATTCCATAAGTGGACGTTCGATACGAAATTTACCTCTGATTTTCGGACATCTTTTTAATATGGAATTGTATTTTTTTAAAAGTTGTATTACTTTCCAGAATAATTTACTCTGATATAAAAGTGATTGTATATAGATTATGTAATTACGTTTGTTTACTTGTGTGTCCTTACTCTCTTACCAAGTTGTTTTGATATAGGAAAGAGAGATGAGATCAAGTAGCCCGTCTGCTATCCAAATAAACGTATAACCTTTAAAATTAATGTATGTTTCTGGCACATACAATGGTATCTGGAAGGTTGTTGCATAAATCAATAGTTCTATTTAGAAAATTATATAATTAAGAGGGATTTGTTTATCACTATTTCTACATAGGGGGTTATGTTCACCAGTTTCCATGTTTTGTTAGTTTCCATTTCCTTATGGAGTTTTGAAATATCAAAAGTAATGGTAGACTGTCGTTCAGCACATTCTTTGAAATTTCAATTAGAAATATCAACCTGTCCTTTTGCTTCCATTTTGTCTGATCTCTTTAACAGATCCCTCATTTCCCTTTTACTGAGTGTGATCCTCTCAATATACTAAGTTTTAGTGCCAAAGTTCCTGGCTGCTTTAAATAATCTCACACATTTATTTTTCTTTAGTATAGATAGTGCTCTTGTTTTACAGGTAATAATCTGATGTTTACTTTTAGTTTTACTATTTATGTGAATGTAGAAAAGCTTTAGTTGGTTGGCACTTTTGTTAATCATGTCCTCGAAATCTCTCTTGGTATTTCTCATGACCTAAGTATACTTATTTGTCCCTTCTTCAAATCATAAGCTGCTTGTGATCTTGGCCTTCTGTTTGTTTTTAGCGTCTTTTCTTACTTCAGTCTTGAATTTTAGCACGTATTCCCCCCCCCCCCTTATTATAGATCTAACTAAATCTTAGGAATTACCTGTCTACATCTTCATTTACAATTCCTCAAAGAACTTCCTTAACTTTATATAATCACCACTCTTGTAGTTGTACCTCTTCTTAAGTTTGTATTTTCAACTCCTTAAAAAAGGAAATATTTCAATTCCATTACTACATGATCACTTTTTCCCAACAGCAGATAGTATTCTACATCCGTTTTTTTTTTTTTTTTTTTTTTTTTTTTAAAGGCTTTGATGAAGGTAATGCTCATATATAATGTCTAGTATCTTCACACTCCATGAATCTGATTGTGCTTTTTGGATCTAAAGTTTCCCAGTCAATGTGCTACTAATATTGACAGTTAAAATAATATCCCTGATTTAGTTTCCATAATTCGAAGTAGATCTTTTAAACTTTAAAGCTTTTGTTGGACTCTATTTCTTTCTATTTCAATAACCATCAATAACTTTACGTTAATTCCTTCCTTGCCGACATTGCTACGCCCCCTTCACCACCAATTGACCTATCTTTACTCGAAATATTATAATCTCCGAGCCCTCATGTTGTACTTTCGAAAGAGGGATCAAGTTTGTGTTCAGTGATGCATATCATGTCTAGATTAATAGTTTCAATTATCATTTCTATGTCTGATAACTAGTGCAACATCTACATTTGTGCAACAGCTCCCAAGTGGGCTTTTCATCCGTACATATGCCCGCCTTGCTAATGCTTGTTCCGTATTCCGTTTTCTTGATGGATGTCCACTTATTAGGCATAGAAACTTCTCAACCTCCAAACGAATTTTTTTTCTTTTTGACCTTCGATAATTTTTATTTTTGACTTTTAGATCCTTTTTCAAGATTATATTGCCTTATTTACTCAAATGATTTCTTATCCAAACTTTCTTGACCTTTTTCTTTCTTTTTAGAAGAGTGTCAATT
>NW_028234405.1:33974203-33979154 GCF_977035675.1 Penaeus japonicus
AAAACAGGATTCTCCCAATTTCTATAAGTCTCCTCCCTCGTTATGCTTTTAAATCCTTCACTGAAATTCGTACATGCATCACATTCAGCCTGAGTAAGGAAGAAAATAATGATGTTAATCAAATATGGAAATTAAACAAAGCAGGTCAATTATCTTCCCGCGACCCTTTTGTGACACGCACGCAGCAAGAGGAATGAAGTAGTAGATGAGATAGTTAGACGGATGATGTAGTAGAAAGAAGCGATTTGTGGTGAGTAATATTGATATATATAGGAAGGCAGATATGTATATACAGATACAGTATATATACTATACAAGTATATAGGTAACAGAAATATATAGAAAGAGAGAAAGAGAGAGAGAGAATGAAAGAGAAAGAGAGAGAGAGAGAGAGAGAGAGAGAGAGAGAGAGAGAGAGAGAGAGAGAGAGAGAGAGAGAGAGAGAGAGAGAGAGAGAGAGAGAGAGAGAGAGAAGGAGGAGGGAGGGGGATAGAAAGGAAGAGAGATGGACAGAGATAAGAAAAGGAGAAACAAATCTAACATGAAGGAAGTGCGAGTGAGCAAACCATCATCATCGTCTGCCAACTTCTCGACCTCAACTTTTTTATACTATTAATATATCCAATAAGCCTCGCAGGGTAACGAACGGCTGCCCCCACCCTCCCTACACCCTGTCGGCCACGGCTGTGCCTTGCCTTCTTACTGGCCGACCCAACTTTTCGGCCGGGCCCCCCCACCCTGTAGGGTGGTGTGGTTGCCTGTGTCTACTCGCCACCACCCCCCCTCCACAACCCTGTCCACCCCCCTCTCTCCCACTCTGACCCCTCTTCTATTCTACCCTACCCTCAACTAAATAACTACCCTCCCTCTTTTCTTTTCTCTAACCCTCTCTTTCCTCTTTCTTGTTTTTCTTCTCCTTCTTTCCTCTTACTTTCTCTTCATTTCCTATTTCTCTCTCCCTCTCCGCTGTCCTCTCTCTCTCTTCTCAATTTTCATTCTAAACCTCTCCTTGTCCCTCAAATCATCTTTTCTCTCCCCTCTCCCGTTCCCAATTCCTCTCTCCTATTTCCCCTTCTCTCCTCCCCTTCATTCTGTTCTCGCGTCTCTCTTCTCCCCCCTATCTTTTTCTCTTTTTCTCCCCTCTTCCTCCCCCCCCCCTATCCACTCTCCTCACTCTCCCCCTTCTCTTCTCCTCTCTCTCGCCTCCCCTCATCGTTCACCCCTCTCCTCTGCCTTTTTTTCTCTCTTCCTCCCTCTCCACCCACTCACTCAATCTTCCCCTTTACTCTTCCTTCCCTCCACCTCTCTATTGGTTTCCTCTCCTTCCCCTCCCCTCTCTTCTCATTCCACTCCCCCCTCCTATCTCCCCTCACTTTTTCCCTTTCATTCCCCTCCCCTTACTCCTCTCCCCTCTCTTTTTCCCTCTCAATCCCCTCCCCTTTCCTCTCTCCCCTTACTCCTCTCCCCTCTCTTTTTTCCCTCTCATTCCCCTGCCCTCTCCTCTCCATTCTCCCCTCGCCCGTCCTCCACTCTTTCGAGACGTGACGCAAGAACCCTCAGCCTTAAGCTTTTTTCTTTGATGTTCTCTCGAGGGGAAATTTTCCTCTTTAATATAAATTCTATCATGAGACAGTCGGGCAGCGCTAACCCCCGGGGGAACACAGGTCTTGGAGAGTGTTTCCTGTCGCTCATTACCTAGGGGGAGGGGTAGGGTGGGGGGGAGACGACCCCTTAGGAAACAGCTCAGGGAGAAAGGCTGTGTTCTCACTCCAGTGGGCGCGCGAGACAAGTTGTGTAGGAATGTATACTGGGGTCCTCTCTGTCTGAGATTGTCTGGGTGTATGTGTGGTTTTCTTTGTTCTTTGTCTTTGTCCAGCTCTTCGTGCATTTATCTGCCTATCTGTCAATTTTTCTCTTTGTCTGTCTACCCAATTATCGATTGATTTATGTTGCTATATATTTATTTGCGGATTATTGCTTTGTGTATCTCTTTTTATCTGCCTTTCTAGCTTTTTAACTTTATGTTTATTAATGGATTTATCTGACTGTCGGTAATTTAACTAAATTTCTGTAAGTTTATCAATTTATGTCTGCTTTTGTTTATATATGTCACTCTGTATATCTATCGGTCCATACATGTAGTTTTATATATATTATATATTTAATATATATAATCTTCTAATAAATATATACATATATATAAACTATTAATATTTACATATATAATTATATGTATACACAGATATATATTTTAGAATATATCTATATATATATTATAAATATATAGATATAATGTATATATATATGTATACATAAAATATTTATATATATCAATATATATATATATTATATACTATTTATATATATAATATTGCATAAATATATATATATATCTATATAGTATATATATAGAGATATATATATATATTACATAATATATGTATATAAGCATATATAATATATATATATATATCTATATATAATATTATTATATATATATACTTATACACACACACATATATAAATTATATATAAAATAGATATATATATATTAATTATGATATATAATATATATTATCGACGTGTATATATAGATAATACTTATAATATTATATTATCATATATATAATTTATATCTTTATATATGTTATATATAGTCATAATATATACATATATTTATTTGCTCATATATAATATATAAATATAATAAATATAGATCTATATATAATCATTATATTATCTCAGTATTTAAAATGTATTATTATATATATATACATATATATAATATAGCAGATATATATAATATTATATATATAATATAGACTATATATATAATGTATTTATATATATACATATATATATTTGCATATATATATATATATATATATATATATATATATATAGTTTTTTTGTTTTTTTTTTTGTTTTTGTTTTACATATACATACATACACACACACACACACACACATATATATATAGATAGATAGATAGATATGGCTGTGTGTGTGTGTATTTAAATATATCAAAAAGTAATATGCAGCCAAAATAAAGATCTATCATCTCTGCTATGCATGGCAGCGACCTTACGTTTGCATGGCAGAGCCGGTTCCACCTTTGCTCTCCGCGGCCAACATACAAAACCACTGACAAATGGGGGCAATCCTGTGGTATATTCATGAGCAGGATTGTTCTTCTGGGAGTTGTAGAAGCGTTACCGATCCGAAGACCTCCCTCCCCCCCCATCCCATTTCATCTCTCCCCCTCCGACCTATCCTCTCCTGTCTTTACACCTCTCTCCGTCCTCCCTTTCCACTAACCCCCACCCTACCCATTTCATCACTTCCCGCCTCCCCTTGCCGCTGTTCCCTTTCTATCTCCCTCCCTCACATTTCATTACCAACCTCTCCCCTCACTTCCCTCCCCCTCCCCCTTCTTTTCCCCTTCCTTATATTCCATGACCCATTATTTCCCCTTATCCTTTTAGCTTTCCCTACCCGTCCTTCCCTCACCCTCCCTTACCCCCACCCCCTCCCCTTCCCTCATACATTTCCATTCTTTCTCCTCGCTCCCCCACCCCGCCCCCACCCCCTAACAAAACTCGAGGGGAAAAGGAAAGATGATTCAACCGACCTCCAAAGTTCGAGCAATTACGTGTGTCTTCTTTGCATTCTCTCTGTTCATTTTTTTTTCTTCTCTTTTTTTTCTTTTTTGAGTTCGATTTCATTTCCATGAGGACCAAAGACCCTGCTTTATACGCCAAGGAATTAGGTCATAGGTAGAACTTACAAGATCCGAGGGAGAGAGAGAGAGAGAGAGGGGGGGGTGGGTGGCGGAGGAGACAGAGAGAGGAGAAATATCCAATGAAATAAAATTTATTTATGCATTGAGACTCTTTCGTACATTAACAAGAAATTTCAATACACTGCTTACGGATAATCCTTACCTTATCAATAGTAAGCAAAGCACTGCATTTATCAAAAGCATCATTATCACCATCATTACTATCAACAGTATGATAACTGTAATGATGATAATGATAAAGATAATGACAATGATAACAAAAATAAAAACAGTAAGAGTGTGCTATTCCAAAAACGTTGAAGATGGATACGTAAAACAAACATATAAATAAACATAGGCTTATAGCGTAAAACGCATTTGCTGCTCTGTTATGTTGCTATCAACAAAATGCTTTGTTAAAGTTGTTAGGCCTGTTGTTATTCTTTACAAATGGTTTGAGTAGGGAGGAAAAAGGAAAAAGTTATTCGGTAATTTTGGAAAGTTAATTCACCGCCAGCTCAAAAGTTTGAAACTACTCAAAGTAGATTTCCACATGTGCTAACAGAATTAGAATGAAAATTTTGTGTTTGTTCATTTTCTTTTGTTTTCTTTTGTTTGTTTGTTCATTTCTTTCTGACTACTGTCTATTCTTTTTTATTTTTTATTTGTTCTCTTTTTCTCTTTCCTCTTATTTGCATCTTCTGCTTCCTTTTTCCCTATTCCTCGAAAGATGGTAATCTTATTTCATAATAGTTTTTCTCTTTTTCCCTTATCCATCCATTATTATCTATTCATTCCCTTATTCGCTAATTTTGGAAAGTTGATTGGATTCCAGATACGGGAGTTTGAAAGTAATCTAAATAGATTTATAAACTTTTTTTTTCTTTGTATTATTATCTGCCTTCCTTTTTCACAATTTATTTTTGTCTTTATCATCTATTGCGTTTATTCTTCCCTCTATCCTTGACTTTCTTTTTTTCTCGAAACCTGGGAAAAAGGTAATTTCAGATAACTCAATTTCAGCTCAAAGTTAAGTTACCAAAATTGTTTTACAAACTATATACAGTACGAAGGCCTTGTGTGTTTATTTGTGCCAATTTTCACCATAGTGTTTATTGATAACATTCCTTTCGTTTACCATGTTTTATAACTTTTATTCTCGTACATCTG
>NW_028234405.1:33979254-33981754 GCF_977035675.1 Penaeus japonicus
GAGTTAGATTTACCGACAATTCCAAAGACTGTCAAGGAGTCATTTATTTTCAGAAAGTTAGCTGCGGACTTAATTTTGTCTTCCGAGGTTTCCGCAGCCGCAGTCGACCGGGAAACGGCCCTAGTTGTTTGGGTTTTACGCTTGATTTCTCTCTTTCTTTCTTTTTCTCTCTCTTTCTCTCTCTCTTTTTCTCTCTCTTTTTTTCTTTTTCTCTCTCTTTTTCTCTCTCTTTTTTTCTTTTTCTCTCTCTTTTTCTCTCTCTCTCTCTCTCTCTCTCTCTCTCTCTCTCTCTCTCTCTCTCTCTCTCTCTCTCTCTCTCTCTCTCTCTCTCTCTTTCTCTTTCTTTCTCTCCTTCTCTCTTTCTCTGTCTCTCTCTCTCTCTCACTCTTTTTGTCTCTCCTTCTTTTCTTTTCTCATTCCCCCTCCCTTTCTCTCTCTCTCTCTCTCTCTCTCTCTCTCTCTCTCTCTCTCTCTCTCTCTCCTTCTCCTTCTCTCTCTCTCTCTCTCTCTCTTTGTCTCTCCTTCTTTTCTTTTCACATACCCCTCCCTTTCTGTCTCTCTCTCTCTCTCTCCACATCCCCCCTCTCTTCTCTCTCTCTTCTCTCTTTTCTCTCTCTCTCTCTCTCTTCTCCCTCTCTCTATTCTATTTCCTCTGTATCACTCTCTCTGCTTTCTCTTTCTGTTTCTCTTTTTTCTCATTCCCCGCCCTCTCCATCTTCTCTGTTCGCTCTTCTCTTCTTTCTCTTTTCTCTTTTTTCTCTTTTCTTCTATCTTCTTCTCTCTCTCTCTCTTCTCTCTCTCTCTCTCTTTGTCTGTCCTTTTTTTTTTCTACTTCTCCTCTTCTCTTTCCCATCTTTTCTCTCTCTCTCTCTCTCTCTCTCTCTCTCTCTCTCTCTCTTTACCTTCTCTCTCTCTCTCTCTCTCTCTCTCTCTCTCTTTCTTCCCCCTCCCCCCCTCCCCCTTGCTCCAAATCAGCATCCCAACTTGTCTGTTCCGCCTCCCGGAACTTCCCTCAGGCGCACATCATCGAACCTCAGCCTGTATTCATCGCTTAATCCCCCCCCCCCCTCCCTCCTCCCATGCTGCTAATTGAAGACGAGCGTGATGCTCTTCTCAGGTGGCTTGCTGGCTGTGAATTGAGTCATTTTTGTCCGTTCCTTGTCGACTGTATGACTTGGCTTATCGTGTCACGTTTTTTAGTCTGCGTTTGTCTGTCTCTGTCTGTTTCTGTCTTTCTTTCTTTCTTTCTTTCTCTCTCTCTCTCTCGCTATCACACTCACATTCCCATTCCCTCATCCACTTTCTCTCTCTCTCTCTCTCTCTCTCTTTCTTTCTCTCTCTCTCTCTCTCCCTCTCCCCTCCTCCCCCCCCCTACCTCTCTAGCATTGCAATAAATTTGAAATTCGTGCTGACATTCCCTCCAATATGATCTCCACCCCCTACCCCCCCCCCCCCCCCCCCCCCACCAAAAAAAAAAAAAAAAAAAAAAAAAATCACATCAGATCAGCTTGTTTATGTACAGTGTATTGGTTGGACTTCACAAATTATTGCCCGCATTTCGAAGGGGATTTCCGTGTCGTCATCGATAGCGTGTTTAATCTTGGAAAATCCGCCTGTCGTGTAGTGCTTTTGAGGTTTGCTGTTTCCACTTTTATTAACGCTTTTATCTTTATTGCCTTATTGTTGTTGTTATTATTATCATAACTATCATTACTATTATTATCATCATTATTACTATAACTGTTATTATCATTGTCCTTATCATGGCTACTATTGTTACTTTTATGATTGTTATCATCATCATTGTTATTATTTTCATCACCATTACCATCATTACGATTATATCCTGATCTTCATCATCCTATTCATTATCATCGCGATTATTGTAGTTATCGTATTTCTATTTTCCTTATAATCATAATCGTCATTTTAGTTACTATCATTAACATTATCATTATCATCCTTCTCATCATTAGCCTTATCATTATTACTATGATTACCATTATCATTATTATGATTATTACTATTGTTATTATAGTTATTATTACTAGTGTAAATATCATTATTATTAATATCACCAAAACTATCATCAATATTATTATTGTTACCATCATTATCATTACTACCAATGTTGGTATAATTATAAAAAAATATTAGTATTGAGAAAGAGAGAGAGAGAGAGAGAGAGAGAGAGAGAGAGAGAGAGAGAGAGAGAGAGAGAGAGAGAGAGAGAGAGAGAGAGAGAGAGAGAAGAGAGAGAGAGAGAGAGAGATTAGAGAGAGGAGAGGGAGAGAGAGAGAGAGAGAGAGAGAGAGAGAGAGAGAGAGAGTGAGAGATCGAGAGAGAGAGACAGAGAGTGAGAGATTAGAGAGAGGAGAGAGAGAGAGAGAAGCGGGTGCCGAGAGATGAGAGGTAGAGAAGTGAGAGCTCTCCAAGATAGGAGAGAGTAAGAGAGAGAGAGAGAGAGAGAGACGAGGAGAGAGAGAGAGAGATGAGAGAG
>NW_028234405.1:34009254-34011754 GCF_977035675.1 Penaeus japonicus
TGGATAAAGCATACTGTATTCTGGTTTCTCGGCCCGAAGGTCGTGGCCTGCAAAAACTGGTTATTGTTACTTTCATGTGGATTAATCTCTCTTGACTACCGTCTGCTATGAAGTTTTTCTGGGATCTTAACTGCCTATTGCCACAAAACGATGTATTTATATTGATATTCATATATAATGTTGGTTGAGAGAGAGAGAGAGAGGGGGGGGAGAGAGAGAGAGAAAGAGCAAGAAAGAGAGAGAGAGAGGGCGAGAGAGAGAGAGAGAGAGAGAGAGAGAGAGAGAGAGAGAGAGAGAGAGAGAGAGAGAGAGAGAGAGAGAGAGAGAGAGAGAGAGAGAGAGAGAGAGAGAGAGAGAGAGAGAGGGCGAGCACGAGTACATATTGCTGATACCATGTCTGCGTCTGTATGCATGCTCGTTCATTTGTCTTCACTTTAAATTTGCCTATGTGGGAAGGCCGAGGAGGACTTGTTTATACGTGTAGATGGTGAACAGAGAACGAATGTATATAGCAAATCGTTGATTTATAACAGGAGTTTTTGTATTTGCTTTCCTTTATGTATGATAATCATCAGTCGTTGTTTGTATATTAAATCTGCGGCTACACAACTCCCCCTTTCCAATCTCCGCCATGACACGAAAATCATCTGGACCCGCCTGTGGTGCCATATCAATATTGCATGCAATGAAAAGCTCGTTCGTCCAGGCTCTGTGGATTAGCGTACGAACAGTAGGTCTTCATCCACCTCTTCCGTCTTCATTTTGTCCCACCTATTTGTTTTTATTTATTCATCTTTAGATATCCTTCCTTTCTTTTCCTCACTGGCTCTCCTTTCTTTTCTCACCCCCCATCCCTCTCTTTTTCGTTTCCTAACCTCTGCTCCTTCCCTTTCCTTCTACCTCTCCCCTTTCACTCTTCCCCTTTTCATCTTCTTCTTCCTTCCCATCTATCTTTTTCCTCCCGTCCTCCACTTTTCCTTCATCAGCTCTCTTCCCGACCCTTCTTCCCACCCCCAACCTCCATCCCTCCCTCTATCCTCTTCCCTTTCCTCTTGCTTCCCATTCCCGTTTCCCTTTCACTCTCGCCCTTCCTTTCTCCTTTCCCATATGTCCTCCCTTCTCTCTCCTCCATCCCCCCTCCTACCTCTTGCTTTTCTGCCTTAGTCTCCTCCTCGTTTTAGTCTGCTCCTTCTTCCCTCTACTATTTTTTCCTTCTCCCTCTCTTCCTTCCCTCCACATGCTTCCTTCCCTCTTCCTCTTCTAACTCCTACCCCTTCCAACTCCCTTGTTCCTCTTCCCTTCCTGTCCAGTTTCCTCTCCGCCCCCACCCCTTACCCCTACCCCCATCAAAGCCTTTGCTTTCTATGAAACCTTATCTAACCTTTCGGTGTAAACTTTCCTCTCAGGTTTCGTCTGGAAACCTTGTGAAACCTTTCTTGAAGTTATGGATTATGGAGAAAGTAAGGTGTAACTTCGTAAAACAAGAGAAGAACGAGAGAAAAAAGATAAATAAAGAAGAGGAAGAGAGGTTAAACGAAGGAAGGATGAAAGGTGAGGGGGAAGAAAGTTGTAAAGGTGAGGAGACAGGGAAGGGAAATTAGGAACGGAAATGAGGGATGAAAGTGAATGCGTTGGGAGGGAAAGTTGAAAAAAGAGCATTGGTTGGAGGAGACGTATATAGTAAGAGTAGGAGCTAAAGCGACAAGGAAGAGAGACGAAGAACGCGGAGACCGAACAAAGCAAAAAGAGAAGGAGAAATGGAAGAAGAGCACCCTCGAGAATGAGGGAGAAAAGCAATAAACGAAGAAGGAGCCGGACACGCCAATGGACGAGGAAGACCTTGCTAAAAAGGACAACCGTATACAGTCCCGGAGGAGAAAGGTCTCCCACAAAGAAAAGGAAATGCAACAACAGCGCCAATGGCGCACAGGAAGAGAGAGGAAATAAAGTAGAGAAAGAAACGTGACAGAAATGGGAAGGCTTTGGTAGCGAGAGAGATAATGGATGATGAAAGAAATGGCTGGATTTGCCCTCGTCCTTTGGCCTTCTCCTCGCCGCTTGTCACCATCGGCTTTTCCTTGTTGTTGTTGTTGTGGTTGCACGTGTCGTTGTGGCATCTTTGCATTTGCTAGTCCTTGTTGGCTTTTCCTTGTTGTTGTTGTGGTTGCGCGTGTCGTTGTGGCATCTTTTCATTCGCTCGCCCTCTTTAACCATTCCTTGCTACTGTATTTGTGCTTCGGCCCTCCAGTGTTATTATTTGTTGCTTCTACTATGTTACTTTCCATAATGTCTGTTTTAAGCCAGAGGGGAAATCTATAGAGCGTGGCTGAATATGGCATATTTTCCTTGTGATTGATGCCTTTACACGTACCGTTATTGCTGTTATACTCGCTGTTGTTGTTACAGGTCGTTTACCATGTCCTTGTCGTCTTCAGATTCTCCCATCTTTATTGGCTTGATTGCTATTCCCAAGGTACAATCGGATGTGAAATTGGAACAC
>NW_028234405.1:34021754-34024254 GCF_977035675.1 Penaeus japonicus
AGAGAGAGAGAGAGAGAGAGAGAGAGAGAGGGGAGTTAGGAAAGAGAGAAAGAGTGGAGTTAGGAAAGAGAGAAATGGAAGACGGAAGAGGGGAAATAAACGGGAGAGAGAGGGAAAGAGAAACAGAGACAGAGAGAAACAAAAAAAAAAAAAAAAGAGGGACAGAGAGAGATAGACCGAGAAAGAGGAACACAAAGAGAGAGAAGGAAGAGTCTCATCCACGCGTACGGAGCGTGAGAAAAAAAAAGTAAAAAAAGAAAGAAAGAAAAACAAAACAAAAACAGGGAAGGGGATATATTATCAATAACCATAAAAATCACAAACGTGCAATATATCTCCCTTGCAATTTGCATACCATTCCACTCACTTCCGCTTAACAATTATAAAGAGTATGCTACTCTTAGTTTGTACCATATTGCGTAGATTTATTTGTCAATTTATCTGTAAATGTGTGTATGTGTGTGCTTATACGAACACACATTCGTAGATATGTGTTTCATTTGTTTTCATTGTTATTTCCCTCTACTCTCACTTCCAATTTTTAATTCCCTCTCTCTTTCTCTCTCTCTCTCTCTCTCTATCTGTCTATCTATCTCTCTATCTATCTCTTTATCTATTTGTCTATGTATCTATCTATCTCCATCTATCTATCTGTCTCTCTGTCTATCTATTTCTCCTTTTTTTCTCTCTTTCTCTCTCTTTCTCTCTATATATCTATCTATCTATCTGTCTATTCATCTCTCTCTCTCTCTCTCTCTCTCTCTCTCTCTCTCTCTCTCTCTCTCTCTCTCTCTCTCTCTCTCTGTAAACATTGTATTTACGTATATTGTGTCTGTTGTAATTGTTATATATATATTCTACCACATACACATATATACATACATATACGTACGCTCATTGCTTCATCTATCTGTATGCCCCTCTCACGCCAGACATAACAGTGTTGTTTTGTCTTTCCCTTTGCAAGAGCTATGTATTGATACAACACTTCACTCATCACATTCCAAATGTCACAAGTCACACAAAAACATCTTGATTCACACATCTCCTAAGACAAGTCACACATTGTGGTAGAGAGTCTCCTCTCAGGGAGCAGAGGAGCAACACCTCGCTCCTCCTCGGAGGAGCAGCCTTCACTCCAACGTCCTACTGTTCAAGCTTAGCAATAAACCAAGAAAGCTGTTCCTGCCGTGTCCTTCACACCCTAGGCCACGTTACCCACATACAAGCAGAGTCCAAGTCCCGGACCTGTTAAACTCTCACTCACTCTCTCTCTCTCTCTCTCTCTCGCTCCCTCGCTCTCTGCTCTCTTCCCCTACTACTTATATCCTGTCCATGAGATTTTGCTCATTCACAGGAATTAATACCTTAAATACTGATACCATAGGATACAATTCTGTCTGGGACGTTAATACAGTCTATTGTGCGAATCGTGACAATTGAATGAAAAGAAAATAGAAATATGGAAGATGGTGAAGAAAAATGTTGAAGTAGCCCATTGGAAGCTTACTGATATCGAGATGGCGAGCGGTCTAAGTATTCTTTGCCTCTTTCTACCCTACTTCTTCCTTCTCTCTATTCACTCTTCCCTCCCTCATTCCCCCATTCCCTCCTTCGCTCCGTGCATCCCTAGCGCTATGTGTAATATCCTCCTTCTCTCTCTCTTACTGGCGGTCACTGCCGTGGTCGGGCACTGCGGTGGGTAAGGACCAAGTTCAGATCGAGTCAACGCTCGTTGGCACACGCTCACGCTCGGTACACGCTGACACAGGCGGGCTCGCCATAGTGCATAGAAGCCCGGCGAAGCATCTGCTCCCAAAATCTGTCTTAACCTTATCTTGCTTCCTTCTTCCCTGTTATCCTCCCTTCCTTCTTCCTTCTCCCTCCTTACCTTCCTCCCGTCCCTTCATCCCACTTGCCCCTCATCTTTCCTCCATTTCTCACTCCCTCCTTCCTTCCCTCCCTCTTTCCCTCCCACCCTTCCCCTCTCCCTTTCTCCCTCTTCCCTTCCTTCCTTCCTCCTTCTCTTCTTCCCTCGCTCCTTCCCTCCCTCCCCTCTTTCCTCTCTCACTCCAATCTTCCCTCCCTTCCTCCCTCCTTCTATCCTCCTCCCCTTTCTCCCACTCTCCTTCCCATCCTTTCTCCCTCCCTACCTTCCTCCTTCCTTCTGATCCTCCTTCCTCCCATTCTCCTTCCCTTCCTCCCATCCATCCACCCACCTTCCTTCCTATCAATCCTCTTTCCCTATATCCCTCCCCTTCTCCCTGCTTCCCTCCCTCCTTCCTTCCCTTCCCTTTCCTCCTCCTTCCTTCCCTCCCTCTCTCCCTCCTCTCTTCCCTCCCTCTCTCCCTCCTCTCTTCCTCGCCTTTACCGTATGAATCCAAGTTCCATCAGTGTGATTGGATTTACGCCTTTGTCCACCGGAAGGTAATAGGGAAATGTAGGACGCTAATGACATGAGAAAGGAGGAATGGGGAGGAGGAGAAGAGGAGGGGGAGAA
>NW_028234405.1:34091754-34096754 GCF_977035675.1 Penaeus japonicus
GGGGCGTCTTTGTGCTGCGTGCGAGTGATTATCATTGCGCTTATGGGCGTGAAAGGAAGCTTTGTCCTAAAGGAGCGTTATATCTTAAAACTTGTTCTTTCAAGACTAAGCCTTTCTTTTTCTTTTCCTTTTTTTTTTTTTCTTTTCTTATTGTTTTAATTTTATTGTTGTTGGTTTTCTTCTTGTCTCTTTTATTTTATCTGTGAATCATTTTCATCTATTTCTTAGTCATTCTCTTTCTTCCCATTCCTACTTTGTATTTGAAGATTTAAACATGAATTCATCTCCCTACATAAACATTTCACAGAAAAAAAGCTTGCATGTACTTAGTCTGAGACTGAGTTCTATAAACTCAGTAAGAAAGTGTTCAAACAGTGATAAAAGAAAAAATCTATTGCATCTAAATATTCGTAATTTGATCGTCTGTTGGCATGCACAGCAACCATATTACTATACATAATGGGTAAGGAATGGATAGGTATGTGCCTTATGTAACACTTTGGTCCATGTATGAAAAATAGGAAACTCAATAATTTCTTAAGACAAAAAAGTAAATATATGTGGGATATTGAAGATCAAACGATTGTTTATCTCACTCCTCAACTGTCTAAAATACAATTTGGTGTCTTGCTCAAACGAAAATAAGTTTTATCTTTGCATCCTGGACGCTAACATTAGACTGGCTAATATCCTTTTTTTTTTTTTTTTTTTTTTTTTTTGGGGGGGGGGGGGGGGTTCAGCTGGGAAATCTTCCTCCTATCTGGAGATCTTTCTTGTTTCATAGTGCTTGGTGTCGAATATCCATCACTGTCCTTGACTTTATCTACGAGCAGTCGTGTCGGGAGTGCAAGTTTCGTGTTTATCAGATGAATCTGGATAATTTTTATATGGAATCGGTTTACAAGACTTTTCTCTTCACTTTATGATTTCAATAGAATGATTTACAGCAAGATTATGATGCAATATAAAAATAAATGTGTTCAAGATTTGTCACATGAAATTCCAAGACACATACTGACAATATGCCATATTTGCTATAGTTCATATAAGGGATTAGGTCCACCCATCCATCGATCCACGTGTTTTCATTGGCAGAAATGGAGAAAATTGCAGAAAACGGGATGATACCTCTATACCTCAACTGAACGCTCACTTTGTTTAGGTGTGTGTGTGGGAGGGGGGCGGCTCAAGGGAAATATTGGGAAAATGTGTCGTATGTGTCAGATTGATCCAAAAGAAGCTGGGGTGTTAGAAGTAGGGAAATTGAACCTACAAAATCATGATTACAATTCATTACAACTATTGATATCTTTATTATTATTACTATTATCAGTAGCATTATCAAAATCATATTACTATTATTATCATTATTATAATTCTAATATTATTACCATTATTATAAAATTATTATTATCATTATCATAATTATCATCATTATTTTTTCATTGTTGTTGTGATTATTATCATTACCATCATTATCATAATCATGATTATTAGTATAACCATCATTATCATTATTGTAACTATTACTTTTTTATCATTATTAGTGTGTTATCATTAGTCACTGTTATCGTTAATATTACCATTATCGATATTACCATAATTATCATTTTTGTTCAAATCCTTATTATCATTACTATTAGATAGCACCTTTTCCCCTTAGCAGCCAAATTAGAGGCCACTATTAGCTTAGTTTTAGCCCCTTTTTTTTTTTTTTTTACTAGCCGGGGGCGGGGGGGGCGCGGGGGGGCCGGGGGGGGGGGGGGGAGCCCCCTGTGTTCCACCGGCTCAAAGGGGGGGGGGGCGGGGGGGGGGGAAGGGCGTTCTCAAGACAGCTAAAAGGGAGGGTTTTCTCTTATTGTCGATGGTGTTCTGTTGCTACACTTAACTCTATATCTACTGGGCCTACCCTGGGCAGCATTACCAAATGCTTGGTCTCGCGACCCTCCTCCTTCTCCCGCTTCCTGCCGGGGGTCCCCACTCCACTCCGCTTCCGCCCCATTCCCGGGTATCAGGGCACGTTCACAGTTAGTTATTTGATTATTTTATTTGTTCTACATCATTACTCGTGGTTTTCGAGATCAGACTTTATAAAAACTAAATGGATTAAATACATAAGTTTCCCATGTATTCAAATTACCGGTATAATAACGAATATGTATGAAAATAAGGAAAAGAGGTTCAACCACCAAGTAACCCCTGAAATTTGAAAATGGTGGCAAGGGCTTATACGTTTCTTTTCTACAAATCTTAAATTAATCGAATCTAAACAGATTCCGTAAAATTCTGACTTGAGTACAGTTTTTCATATTTCGATTTATATGAATCGTAAAGATAAATATCATGTAGTATTTCAAATAAATCAGCTTATATTTTGCTCAGATCTAGACATAATAATTGGCGGTAACACTTCCAAAAGTAAAACTCAGTCTCATTTAACATTACTTGCTCAATAATACATCCTCATCCTTCTAATAGACTTCCAAAATAAGTAATCCGAAGGCAAAACGGTAAATGCTAAAATGCCATCAAATGCTTGGCTGTGCATTTCATCCCATTACGTTTCCTGTAAAGAGGTTTGTATGTAACCCCCCCCCCCAATGCCCAAACCTCACCCCCACGATACCTATACCTGGCGTAAAAAATAGGTGTCGTGACAGCGAAAAAGACGGCTATCATTATTATCATTATTTCTATTACCGTTTAATCGTTATCATTCTGATAACTGACACTGACATTATCATTATTATTGACAATATTAGTTGTAGTTGTCACATCATCACCATTTAAAAAAATAAGAGTTACAACTGTTATTCCTGATGTCATCATCATTAGTATTGTTTTTATTGGCCCTATCATTCTTGTAGTTATCATTATCATAAAATTAGTAGTAGTATAACAGAAAAGATAATTGCAATTGTTGCAGAAGCGCTAGTAGCAATGTAAGTGGGAATAGCAATATTAGGAGTAGGAGTAGCAACTACATTGTTGTAGCAGTGAGAGCCGTAGCAAATAGAGTTAGGAGCAGAAGTAGCAATGGGATCTGTAGTAATGATGTTATAAAATTTTCAGAAAATGGAAACTAGAACAAGAAGTTATGCAATAACTTTGAAATTAAATCTAAACTTTCCTAGTTGCTTTACACACATTTTCTATTTTGTAATTATTGTTGCTTTCTCCTTCGCTGCAATTTAATTATAAACTATGAAGTGTTATTCTTCATTCCTTTTAACTTTTATCATGTAGTATATTCATCTTACACCTTTTCTTTGTCAATTTCTGTAATATGCATATATGAAATAATAAGAACGAAAAAAAATAATAATAAAACACAATTAGAGTCGGACAGTATAAAGTATAATTCATAATGTTATCAACAATAAATGGGTTACAAAATGGTTATAAATGAGAGTGAACGAACACATATGAGAAACACGTACAATAAGAAACAAGCATACAAGGGAATTTGATCGCGTGGCCATACTGGCGTCTCTTCGCAAGGGTTTCATCTTGTGAATATACAGAGATTCCGAGATGAGGAGATGCGCGTTGAGTAATGTCGTCAGAATTTAAGATCATTGTGAGTGAGGGGTTTATTTTCTGTGGATGTTGGAGTGCAGTAGAGAATGACATTTGTTGACAGTCACTTGTTTTTCACCTATGTGTTAATGTAACAGATACACATTTAATTATTTGAAAAAAAAAGTGTTGACATAATTCCTGTTTATCAAAATAATGTATTTGAGTTGAGAGAACGAATGTTTTGGTATCTCATGTAATTGTTTGGGGAAGGTAAAACATGAATGCCCGAAGTATTTTAACTTCATATACTTTATTTCTTTAGAAGCATCACCATCTTGGTGGGTTAATATTTAGTTCTTTCAAAATAATCTTCGATTCTTGTAAACATATACATTACTATATTTCCAGAATTTTGCAGCAGTACTTAAGAAAGAATTATGTATATAATTTTCTTTTGTTTTACTGAAACCAAGCTACGAAATTGGTTCCTCTGATAGAGTGTCGGCGAATCTTTAGGTAGTTTCTGAAAGAAGTACATTAATGAAGAGTCCACTAAAGTGCTTTTCAATTTTAAGGTGTCTAATTGCGTTAATCAATTCCAATGTGGTCGTAGGGGTATATGAATCAATATTCTGGATAATGCAGATAAGAAATTTGGCCAAGTTATACAAATAGTATTAGTTGTGTTTAGGATGACTGCGTATGACCCCCTATCTTTTTTTTTTTTCTTCTTTCTTTCTTTCTTTTTCCTCTCTCTCTCTCTTTTTTGAAATTTAGAGAACCTTCGTATCAAGATCATGCAAATATATTTTGGAACATTGCGCAAATATGTCATTGACTTATGCAGATATTTAGCTGAAAACTGTACTCACTGTGTCTTCGTAAATATTTTATTAGGTGCTTTCAGAATTAACAGGAAAGCTGAAAAAAAACAATCATATGGGTTCTAAACCAAGGTCCAACCAAACCTGAGGATAAGGCATCATTTTTCTCTTTTCTTTCTTTTTTTTTCCTTGTGAATAAATTGAACTGCCGACAAATTTTTTTCTTTTGTTTTATTTTTAATTTTTTTTTCCCCCGTTTTATTTTTTTTTTTTCTTTTCTTTTCTTCCTTTTCCCCCCCGTTCATATTTATGAATACGAAAATAACAAGATTATTAGTAGTGTTCTTGAGTTTTGTGAGTTTACTGTATAGCCTCTTAACTTTACGACCAAGGAGTTTGGACAACCAATGAAGTTCCCAAACCAGAAACATAAAATTACTGATTCCATTCATATTTTGGCTATGAACGGTGAATGTGAATATCTACGCCCATTTCATTCTTCACACTACAGACGAGAATTAGGCCTATGTACATCGGCACAATATTTACAACATCCAACAAGCTGGACCTCCTCATCTCGGAATCCCTCTACGTTCACGAGATAAAACCCGAGAACAACCACGCCATTACAACCATTGATTTATTTTTTACGGT
>NW_028234405.1:34119254-34140506 GCF_977035675.1 Penaeus japonicus
GAATGTACTATTAATACAAGACTGGATTGTCAATAGTGATTCATCCCATGTGTCCGATGTCGCATCAACAAGCGATCTCATTAATGAGAGGATGGAAGAGTTGAGCCTTTCTGTAATACCATTACTTTGTGGGCGGTAAGGGAGAATGTTAACACGAGTTACATTCATGATATCACATAACTTATCCATGACTTTGTTATGAAATTCAGTCCCGTTATCAGTTGAAAAATACATGGGGGCTGAATGTCTATGACAGAAGTCGTGAAAAGCATGTGCAACAACATTTGCTGTTTTGTTGGGCACGGGGACGAGTTCACAAAAACGAGTGAAGTTATCAATGAAGACTAAAATATAACGATTACCATTGCGAGAAGGTAGAAAACCTGACAATGTGTCGCAAGAGACTTTCTGGAAAGGAAAGTCTGGAATGTCATATTTCAATGCAGGGGCTGGGTCATTGGTATTTCCTTTGTAATAAGGACATTGCTTACAAGACTGAACATGCTTAGCAACTTTGCTAATAAGGTGTGGGAAGAAGAAGCGTTGCTGAGCTAAGTGAATTGCCTTGTACTTACCACAGTGTGCAGCTTCTTTCGACTCATGGAAAAGAGGAAGGATTCGACCTTCAAGGGATTCAGGAATAACTACAAGCTTACGAGATGCCTTAAGTTTTCTTGTCCTATATCTAGACTTGTAGCAAAGTAGACCGTTAGCATCGAGGTAAAGTTGACTTACTCGAACATGTCTGCTAGGGGGAGGTCTTTCATTCCTTTCTAAAGCTTGAATTAAGGGGCCGTACAGATTATCATTACGTTGCGCTATCCGGATCTCGTCCTCCGTGGGTGGGTCCATGGGAGGTACGGCTGGGGCAGCCAAGACCGGGGCGGTAACAGAATGAATGGGGTCGGAACGGCGACCATTAACATGTGCAGACCGGATCTCGTCCTCCGAAGGATCCTCAACGGTAGGAGCGGCAGTATTTGCCAAGATCGGTGCAATGTCAGAGAATTTCACCTTGCGGGAGGCAAAGGTGGGCGAGGAGCTAGATTCAGGCAGGTTGTGAGCGTCAGAGAGGGGAGCGCGTGATAGCGCGTCGGCAACGACATTTTGTTTCCCGGGTAAATAAACAATGGTGACGTCAAACTCTGCAAGAATTTCAATTGCGCGGGCGCGTCGTCCATGAGGGTCCCTACCCTTAAATATGGACGTGAGGGGGGAATGATCAGTGTGCACTTCTATCTGATATCCCAAGATTAGCTCTCGAAAATGACGGAGGGCCCATGTGATACTGAGAAGTTCACGGTCCGTCGTGTGATAGCGTTTTTCCGCTGAATTGAGGGCGCGACTTGCAAAAGCAATGGGCTGCGTTTTTCCAGAATGGCCATGTTTCTGGTGGAGTACTGCTCCGAGCCCGAGGTTTGAGGCATCAGTGGTGAGGACAAAAGGCAAACTGAAATCGGGGAAGGCTAAGAGTGGAGCCTTAATTAGTCGCGATTTAAGAGTTGTAAATGCGGCTTTTTCCTCGTCTGTCCACTGCCAAGTAGTATCCTTTTTAAGGAGATGGTTAAGCGGCGTCGCGATGGACCCGTAACCTTGAATGAACGGCCTGTAAAAACCTGAAAGGCCTAAAAATGACTTCAATTCCTTCTGGTTCTTAGGTGTTGGAAAGTCGGCAATGGCTTTAACTTTGGAATCATTAGGTGCAATACCTTTAGATGACAAGGTATGGCCTAAAAATTCTAACTTAGACTTGAAGAACTGACATTTGCTAGGTTGAATACATAATCCTGCAGTTGATAGCCTATCGAAAACCTGGCGCAATTTCTTCTCGTGTTCAGAGAGGGAGGGTGAACAAATTAAAATATCATCTAAATACACGAGGACCTGATCATTAATTAATCCTGATAGTACAAGTGACATTAATCTGCTAAATGTGAGAGGGGAATTGCGAAGGCCAAAAGGACATACTAAAAATTCAAAGTGTCCCATATGAGTCGAGAAAGCCGTATATGGCACGCTTTCAGGAGCCATAGGAACTTGCAGGAAGCCTTTAGCAAGGTCAATAGTTGAAAAAATCTTATTATTAGAGCCAATGTCTTGTAACAACAATCTAAGATTAGGAATTGGGAATGGTTCTGGCACTGTTACTTTATTCAACTTGCGATAGTCGACCACTGGGCAGAAAGTATTATCCTTCTTTGGAACAAGGAGGAGGGGGAGGCCCAGCCTGAATTGCTTGGTTGAATAAGATTCATGTCTAACATTGTTTTAACTTCCTTTTCCAAGGCCTGTCGCTTCGAATGAGGGATCTTATAACTCGGTATGTACGAAGGCTTAGCATCAGGCTCTAGGGTAATGGAGTGTTGAAGCAATGTTATTTTTCCGATAGGACGGTCCTTTGTTGGCAGTACGCTTGGGAATTCTTTAAATAAGTTATTCAAAATATCATATCCTTCATGAAAATCTAAATTTTGCTTTAGAACATGATCAGAGCTCTGCTCATCAGGGGAAGATGATGTTGCAGAAAAAACAGGGGAGGGAACAGGTAAATCAAATTCGCAGATAGGTAAGTCTGTGAATTCATAAGATATTACAGGTACACCAGCGTTAATAGTCAATGGGGCCGGGGTAAGATTAAATACATGCACCTGACATCTATTATCAGAGATATTATACAAGGAAGGTAATGTTGCACAACCTTTTACTCGTATATTATCAGGTAATATCAAAGCAGTACCATTTGCCGAAGGACAAGAAACGTCTATCAGTAGATCATGAAATGCCGGGATAGTAGTGGTAGCACTAGCTATAAACTTAGGAGCATTATCATTAGCGGTCCAAGATTTCGCACAGTCGTCAACGTGTTTTGCGCGCGAAGGTTTGCGTGATGCGGGTGCGCGCGCAGCGAGAGGAGAGGTGAAGCGAGGGCGGGTGGGAGGGGTAGGGGGTGGTGGGTAAGGAGAGGATGGGCAGTGAGGTGTAGACATGGTGTGACTATGGTCATGTGTGACTTCATAGATTGCCATTGCGGGTGTGAAAGGGTCGCATGCGTCCATAGGCAAGAGAGCGTCCTTAATAGGTAGTCATGACCAGTAAAAGTAATGCTATTACTCTGAGGGGGGAGGGAAATAGGGGTACGGGATAAGAAATCATGACCCAACAAGAGGTGTCCGGGGGTAAAATTAGATTCTACTACGACAAACTTGTGAGCAAAAATTTCACTACCAAGAGAAATGTTAAGGACTTTGCTGCCTAAAGCTGATACCTTATCTCCTGTTATCCCGCAAATGGTGGTTTGACTCGGTTGCAATTCTAATGATAAATCAAAATTCCGCAAGGTATTCAACGAGACCACAGAACAAGAAGATCCGGTGTCTAAGAAGAAATACGCAGGCTTGTCATTCAATATAGATGGAAGCAAAGGCGGTTGAGTGATATCATTAGGGATGCAACTAGTCGAGACAATGTGGTGTGTTACCGGTATTGTGCTTGTAGTGTTGCCGTGTCTGGGTGTTTTTGGCTTTTCCCTAAAAAATGGCGGTTTGCTTGGCGTTGCTGGAGCAATTTGTATGTTTGATCCACCTGGTCAGGGAACGCTGAGCAGTGAGGCCAAGGGTGTGAGCGCGTGCCGTGATAAGGACAGTACGGTGTCGAATAACATGAGTCGGCACCGTGACCTTTCGCACAACAATTAAAACACTGATCTCTGTCTGGTGCCCAATTTGTGACGCAAGGTTGTTTACGTCTTGGTACATGAGGTGAGTTAGACGACGGGGGAAAACGAGTCTTATGTCCCGTATTATATCTGTGAGGGGAGGTTTGTCTCGAGTGTTGTGTTTTCGTGTCATGGTTGTGGGACCGCGGGTTAGGGTTGCGTTGTGGTTTGTCGTTTGGTTGTTTGTGTTTATTTGTGTTACGCAAGGGTGTGTTGTCTTGTGTGGTCGTGTTTGCCTCAGTCGTGGGAATGCCTGCGTTGACAGATACTGTGGGAGCCTTCTCTCTGATAGACTTGGCAAATTCGCCGGGTAACTTAAGTAAATCAGTATCTTCACAGGGTTCCCAAACTTGCTCTTGTACAGAAGTAGGTAAAGAAGCAACTAGGATAGATTTGACCATATACGTCATAGAGGAGACGTGATGGTCGTTAAACAAGGACTTTACGTGGGAGTCATGGTTGTGGGGAATACTCTTAACCCATTTTGAAACTTGAACCCGAAGCTGATTGATAAAGAATCGAATGTCTTCTTCGGACAAGGAAGCAGGCTTTAATTGAATAAGTCTCGCGAACTGAATATGGTGACTTACATCCAAGGATTTGAACGAAGATCTAAATATATCCTGGAAATAACTCCAACTGCGCAATTCGGATGGCAATGTTTTAAAGGCGTTAATCGCGTTACGTACTTTCGCTGAGGTAAGCTCTAAACGTGTTTCAGCCGCGTTTACGCATTTATTGCCGAAAGAGGGGTCATCTCTAGACAGTCCACCTTGAATAATCATAGATTCAACATTTTCCAAGAAATCTTCAACCGGAATGGACGAGCCATCAAATTTCTGTACGATATTGAATGTTTGGTGAGGTTGGAAAGTCATGTTGGAGAAGGGGGGGCGGGTGGGGGTCAGGTCAGAGGGTGGATCAGTGGTGGAATGGGCAGTTGAGGGGTTAATGTGGGGGGTCAGAGATCGGGAAACGGGACGGGAGGGAGAATGGGAAGGTACAGTATCCAACCCAAAGAAAATTTCGGTAGTTTCCCTAAGATTTCTGAACACTTTACCACTTCGTAATTCACTCATGAATAGGCGCGAGAAAGAAATCCAATCACTTCACAATAGAAAGAAAAAGAAAAGAAAGTGGGTAACACAAGTCACAACACTAGGGTGTGAAAAACAATTAAGAGGAAGAAAAATGACACGAGGGATATCGACCTTAGTCGCAACTAACCTTCATTACCGATGTCTTCGTCCTGTCAGTCAACTTGATGCGCTGTATGCTGTGTGACACTGGAAAAAATTATTCGCTATCGTGGTACGTAGCTAATTATTGTACCAATTATTGCGAAAAAAAGAAACGTGAGGTTCTCATCTTATGCTGCCACCAGATTATGTGATGGGTATAGATTACTCTAATATCCACACATAGAGAAATATAAGGTTGGTGTCAAACACAGCAGCTGATACAATAACAATATATTATAACTTCAATAATATGACACGATATAATATATATATATATATAAATATAACAAGGAATGACTCTGGAAATAAAGATCGGGATTAGCACTAGTTCACAATAGTAGATGTAGGAGTGCGAGTGGTAGATGTTGGTGATTAAGGTCAAGGACCTCGAGTGACTTCGCTATCGTCAGTATATCTCAGGACGGCTCGCTAGGCGGGGCGATGAGCCGTCTACAGGAAAGTAGGCGTAGCTATTCCAAGTGTCAGCTTGGGTCGCGATTTCCTGATTGGCTGACTTCGGTTCATCATAATTCATAGGTCCGCCCTCGGGTCAGCCTTGAGGGTGATATTCCTATGATGGGAGGTGACCAGAATTTCCAGAAGGCTCTAAAAGTTGCAGGTGCTGTCTTTAACGAATCTTTGCCCGATCCTGGGGATATACGAAATCGATATTGTGAAGGTCACATCTGTGTATTGTAATTTGATCATGTATCTCAGGTCAACATATCTCTGTTAACCGTTAAACATAAATACTTTCATATCGCTTTTACCACGCTACCCAAATCGTCCCGATTTGTAAGAAAAAAAAAGTAGGAAGCTTAACTAACTGAGTTTTAGAATTCCTGGATCAGGGAACTCTATAAGATTAGTTATACGAAGAGACAGAAACCCACGGCAGATTCTGTTAATGCAAAAATACAAACCCAGAATGGCAGCATGGCGGGCCTCGAGATAAGCTCCGGAATTTACAGTTTAAACACCCTGGGGGGATTTTTTCTGAAATCCGTAAATTTACCATAACTAAAAAAAAGTACAAGTACCTGTCGCCTACATGGTTTAGAGGGGTAAGTGGGAACGTAGGTGAAGGCATAGTTCGTATATGAAAGAAAATAATTCGCAAAAAGGGAAAAAACATGTAGTAATATATCGAATATGGTATCAAAATGGTTTAGTTGTTAATATTTTTTTGAAAATTTATTAAATTATTTATTATTTTTTTTGGGAATTTGATTTTTTTTTCTATAATATTTGGCTTTGGGGTAACGGTAAATGCAACCCGATCATGTTAGGTTTTACTTGTTTGTTTTTCAATGCCACTCCCCCTGTAGGTGATGCAATAGCCGCTCCCGGGGTTTACAAAAACAACCTTCCGCGACGAACGTAACGTAAAGGGAGTTGCGTGGAACGGCAGAGCGGGGTAAATGCATCAACGTTGCAAAGTAGGAAACTGTTGAAAGGTTAAGTAGGAAAGAAATTTTAAATTAAAAGGAAAAAAAATGAACGACATGGCTGCAGAGGGGGATTCATTGCAATCTTCCTTGTTGAGGGGGTTTGCTGAAAAAAATAGGAAAGGAAGTCAGTCACATGAGGCTGGAAGGGAACCCATACCTTGTAGAACAACATCAGTTATGCTTTTTACACATAACTGTAGTTGTAGTAGCAGAGAGCCTGAAAGTGAAAAAAGGGATTTTGGGAGTAAGTAAACTGAATTCTTTTTCCTTAGAGGAAAAAGAGAGGCTGAACTTAGTAGAGAGAAATTGTGGAGAATAGGCGTAAGCATGGGAGTAATTAGACTGGGAAGCACTCGCCCCCTGTTGCTGAATCAACGAGTTGGTTATTGGGGTAAAGGGTAGCCAGCGGAGAAATTAGCAATCGGCTGAAGCGAAATTTTGACTCCACATTGGTTTGTTACTGGTAAGCTACCCTGGTCCTCAACAAAAGGCTCCTGGTACTGCTCGAAGCCTAGGGTAGGCAGGCGATCGGCAGACGTCAATTGAAGAATGATAACCCAAGAGGAGTAAGGTCTGGGAAAAATAAAAATCACTTAGTGTTTGTCGGCCGGGGAAATAGTACTTTGGGGCAAGCTTAGGACGTCGAAATGAACCAAGATTGTTCACCTGACGGGGATGCATTTAATGTAGGCCTTTTGTTCTTTTCACTAAATTTCTCTAAATGGACCCAAATCTAGGAGCAAGCTGACTTTAAAATTGAGTGTTGGTTTGACTTTTCTAAAACTAATGCTCCAACTTCAATGCCTTGTTGGCGGGGCCCCTTTTTTGTTGAAATGACATATTTTTTTCTCTGGAATTAGGTCAAAAAGGGTTCTTTGGTTGGGGGTCGAAAGATGACTTGTTCTATTTTTGGAGATACTCAGCATAGTTATCATTTTATAAAGGAAATTGATTTTCACAAAGGGTCATAGGGTAGCTTTTTATCCTTTCTATAAAAGATAATGGGGGGTATCACCTAAGGAAGATAATGTACTATTAATACAAGACTGGATTGTCAATAGTGATTCAATCCCCGGGGGTCCATGTCGCATCAACAAGCGATCTCATTATGAAGGGTGGAAGAGTTTTGGGCTTTTCGTAATACCGATTACTTTGTGGCGTAAGGGAGAATGTTTAACACGAGTTACTTCAATGGATATCCCCATAACTTTAACCATGACTTTGTTTATGAAAAAATTTCAGTCCCGTTATCAGTTGAAAAATACATGGGGTCTGAATTTCTATGACAGAAGTCGGAAAAGCATTGCAACAATTTGCTGTTTTGTTTGGGGACGGGACGAGTTCACAAAAACGAGTTGAAGTTATCAATGAAGACTAAAAAAAAACGATTACCATTGCGAGAAGGTAGAAAACCTGACAATGTGTCCCCCAAGAGACTTTCTGGGAAAAGGGAAAATCTGGGAAAAACATATTTCAATGCAGGGGCTGGTCATTGGTATTTCCTTTGTAATAAGGCATTGCTTACAAGACGAACATGCTTAGCAACTTTGCAATAAGGTGGGGGAAGAAGAAGCGTGCTGAGCTAAGTGAATTGCCTTGTACTTACCACAGGGTGCACTTCTTTCGACTCAGGAAAAGGGGAAGGGATTCGACCTTCAAGGATTCAGGAATACTACAAGCTTACGAGATGCCTTAAGTTTTTCTTGTCCTATATCTAGACTTGTAGCAAAGTGAACCGTTAGCATCGAGGTAAAGTGACTTACTCGAACATGTCTGCTAGGGAGGTCTTTCATTCCATTCTAAAGGCTTGACTTAAGGGGCCGTACAGATTATCATTACGTTTGCGCTATCCGATCTCGTCCCGTGGTGGGTCCATGGGAGTACGGCGGGGCAGCCAAGACCTGGGCGTAACCGAATGAATGGGTCGGAACGGCGACCATTAACATGTGCAGGACCGGATCTCGTCCTCCGAAGGATCCTCAACGTAGGAGGCGGCAGTAATTTGCCAAGATCGGTGCAATGTCAGAGGAATTTCACCCTGTGCGGGAGGCAAAGGTGGGCGAGGAGCTAGATTCAGCGTGGTTGTGGAGCGTCAGAGAGGGGAGCGCGTGATAGCGCGTCGGCAACGACATTTTTGTTTCCCGGGTAAATAAACAATGGTGACGTCAAACTCTGCAAGAATTTCAATTGCGCGGGCGGTCGCCCCCGCATGAGGGTCCCTACCCTAAATATGGACGTGAGGGGGAATGATCAGTGTGCACTTCTAGTCTGATATCCCAGATTAGCTCTCGAAAATGACGGGAGGCCCATGTGAATACTGAAATTCACGTCGCGTCGTGTGATAGCGTTTTTCCGCTGAATTTGAGGGCGCGGACTTGCAAAAGCAATGGCGTGCGTTTTTTCCAGAATGGCCATGTGTTCTGGTGGAGTACTGCTCCCGAGCCCGAGGTTGAGCATCAGTGGTGAGGACAAAAGGCAAACTGAAATCGGGGAAGGCTAAGAGTTGGAGCCTTAATTAGTCGCGATTTAAGAGTTGTAAATGCGGCTTTTTCCTCGTCTGTCCACTGCCAAGTAGTATCCTTTTAAGGAGATGGTTAAGCGGCGTCCGCGATGGAACCCGTAACTTGAATGACGGCCTGTAAAAACCTGAAAGGCCTAAAAATGACTTCAATTCCTTCTGGTTCTTAGTGTTGGAAAGTCGGCAATGGCTTTAACTTTGAGAATCATAGGTGCAATACCTTTAGATGACAAGGTATGGCCTAAAAATGCTAAACTTAGACTTGAAGAACTGACATTTGCTAGGTTGAATACATATCCTGCAGTTGATAGCCTATCGAAAAACCTGGCGCAATTTCTTTCCGCGTATTCAGAGAGGGAGGGTGAACAAATTTAAACATTTTCATTAAAATCACGAGGACCGGATCATTAATTAATCATGTTAGTACATGTGACTTTAATCTGCCTAAATGTGAGAGGGGAATTGCGAAGGCCAAAAGGACATACTAAAAATTCAAAAGTGTACCATATGAGTCGAGAAATAGGCCGTATATGGCACGCTTTCAGGAGCCATAGGATCTTGCAGGAAAGGGCCTGTAGCTAGGTCAATAGTTTTGAAAAAATCTTATATTAGAGCCAATGTCTTGATAAACAACAATCTAGATTAGGGAATTGGAATGGTTCTGGCCAATGTTATACTTTATTCAACTTGCGATTAGTCGACCACTGGAGGTAAAGTATTATCCGTCTTGGAACAAGGAGGAGGGGGTGAGGCCCAGGGTGAATTTGCTTGGGTGAATAAGATTCATGTTCTAACATTGTTTTGTTACTTCCTTTTCCAAGGCCTGTCGCTATCGAATGAGGGATCTTATTAACTCTACGGAGTATGTACGATAGGCTTAGCATCAGGCCTCTAGGGTAATGGGGCTGTTGATTGATGGCATGTTATTTTTCCGATAGGTCGGTCCTCGTGGTGGCTAGTACGCTTGGAAATTCTTTAAATAAGTTATTCAAAATAATCATATCCCTTCATGAAAATCTTAATTTTTGCTTTTGAACATGATCATGAGCGCTGCTCATCAGGGGAGAAGATGATGTTGCAGTAAAAAAAAAAAAAAAAAAAAAAAAAAATAAAACAAAAACCAAAATAAAAATAAAAAAACAGGGGAGGGAACAGGTATATCAAATTCGCAGATCAGGTAAGTCTGTGAATTTCATATATTACAGGTACACCGCGTTAATAGTCAATGGGGCCGGGGTAAGAATTAAAGACATGCACCTGAATCTATTATCAGAGTATTATAAAGGGATGGTAATGTTGCACAACCTTTTACTCGTATATTATAGGTAATATCAAAGCAGTACCATTTGCGAAGGACCAAGAAAAGTCTATCTGTAGATCATGGAAATGCCGGGATATAGTTGGTAGCAGAGTATAAACTTAGGAGCATTATCTTAGCGGTCCAAGAATTCGCACAGGTCGTCAACGTGTTTGCGCGCGAGAGTTTGCGTGATGCGGTGTGCGCGCGCAGCGAGAGGAGAGGGTAGGGCGAGGGTCGGGTGGGTATGGGAGGGGTAGGGGGGTGGTGGGTAGGAGAGGATGGGAAGTGAGGTGTAGACAAGGTGTGACTTTTTTTGTGACTAAATGGGGATCATTTGTGTGTTGTGTTGGTGACTCATTAGATTGCCATTGCGGGTGTGAAAAGGGGGTTGGCACGGCATCATGCCGTCCATCCAATAGCAAGAGGGAGTAGAGTCCTTAATAGGTAATTCTGACATTAAATGTACTGCTATTACTCTGAGGGTGGGGAGGGAAATACCTTTGTACGGTATAAGAAATCATGACCCAACAAGAGGTGTCCGGGGGTTAAAATATTTTAAATAATTAGATTCTACTACGACAAACTTTTGAGCAAAAAAGTTCACTACCAAGAGGAAATAGTTAACAAGGACATTTGGCTGCCTAAAGCTGATACCCTTATCTCGCTGTTATCCCCGCAAAATGGTGGTTTGACCTCGGTTTGCAATTCTAATGATAAATCAAATTAAAGTTCCGCAAGGTATTCAACGAGACCACAGAACAAGAAGATCCGGTGTCTAAGGAAGAAATAACGCCATATCAGGCTTGTCATTCAATATAGATGGAAGCAGCAAATGGCGGTTGGTGTTATCAGTGATAGTTTTTCTTGAAGTGATATCATCATCTAACGGCGGATGCGGATTCCAGCCTAGTCGAGACAACCAACGACCCAATGTGGCTGTGTCGCTTCGTTCCGCCCTTGTGGTTGTCGATACCGGTTGGTAGGTGTATTGATGCTTGTTTTTGTAGAGTTTTTGCCGTTCGTTGGGTCCTGCGGTGGTGCGATTTTATGGCTTTTTCCTCTAACTAAATGGGCGGTTCGGTTTTTGTTTGCATGGTGTCGGTTTAGCTTGGCCGTTTGACTGAGTAAAGGAGACTCGCCAAGTTTAGGTTTATGTTGGTGATCCACCACGCCCATGGTCCAAAGGGGAAAAGGGTCAAACGCTTGGAAGCAGTGGACGGCCGAAAGTTCCAAGCGGCTCTTTCTGTGCCCCCGTTGTGAGGCGCGTTGCCGTGGATTGATAAGGAACCGGTCGAGTGTCGAAAGTAGACGTTGAATGTGTCTTGACGGTTTATTCTACTACTCTGAGGGGTACGTCTTGGAATGTCATTCCCTACTCATGTGTATTTATGTGTATCTTAATGATGTATTGGGTTGTACTTAAGGAGCTTTTGGGGTTTGATTACACATGATGACCGGGCGACCGTGCGTGCACTAGTTTCGGCCGTGACCTTTCGCACAACTTTACCACAACAGTACAATTGCTAGCGATGAAAAACACGATGATTGTTTTCATTCTGTACTATATGGTGCCCGCTAATGTTTGTGTAGTCTAGAAGGCGTACCCGCAAAGGTTTGTTTACGTCTTGGGACAGTGAGGTGAGTTAGACGACGGGGGAGAAAGAAAGGAGGAGAAGGGAAAAGAAAAGGGAGGAAAACGAGTGCGTAGTTGTCCGCAGTGATTTTAGTATCGTGTGGGAGCCGCGCGAGTGGCTTTGCCGATACTGACTGAGGTGTTGTGTTTTAGGTTACACGTGTCATGGTTGTGGGACCGGGGTTAGGGTTTTTTGCGTCCCATTGTGGTTTGTCGGTTTGCGTTGTGGGTTTGTGTTGTGAAATTTGTGTTACGCAAGGGGTCTTATTGTCCCCCAAAGGGTGTGTTGTCTTGTGTGGTCGTGTTTGCCACCAGTGTGGGAATTTTATCGCGTGACAGATACTGTGGAGTTCTCTCTGATAGACTTGGCATAAATAGTCGCCGGGTAACTTAAGTAAATCAGTATCTTTCAAGGGTTCCCAACTTGCTCCTTGAATACAGAAGTAGTAAAGAGCAAACTAGGATAAGATTTGACCATATACGTCATAGAGGAGTCTTGATGGTCGTTAAACACGGACTTTACGTGGAGTCATGGTTGTGGGGAATACTCTTAATGCCCATTTTGAAACTTGAACCGAAGCTGACAATGATTAAAGCGCGTCGAAAATGTCTTCTTCGGACAAGGATGGCAGGCTTTAATTGAATAAGTACTCGCGAAGACATGAAATGATGGTGACTTACATCCAAGTGATTTGAACGAATGTATCTAAAATATAATCCTGGAACATACGGACAGGTGCTCCAACTGCGCTGCAATTCGGATGGCTTAATGTTTTTAAAGGCGAGTAATTCGCGTTACGTACTTTCGCTGAGGTAAGCTCTAAACGTGTTTCAGCCCCGCGTTTACGCATTTATTGCCGAAGAGGGGTTCATCCTCTAGACACTGTCCACCTTGAATAATCATAGATTCAAGACATTTTCCAAGAAATCTTTAAACACTCCGGACCTAAATGGGAGCGAGCGCATCAACATTTTCTGTAACGATATTGAATGTTCTTGGATGAGGTTGGAAAGTCTGTTGAGAGCTAGGGGGGGCGGGTGCGGGGTCAGGTCAGAGGGTGGAATCAGTGGTGGACATGGGCAGTTGAGGGTTAATGTGGGAGGGTCAGAGATCGGAAACGGGACGGGATGGAGAATGGGAAGCGTAACAGTATCCATCGTTGTCCAAAGGAAAATTTCGGTAGTTTCCCTAAGATTTCTGAACACTTTACCACTCCTGCTATATTACCACTCCGACGTCCTGCGGAAAGCTCGTAATTCTACCTTCATGAATAGCGCGAGAAAGAAATCCAATCACTTCACAATAGAAAGAAAATATGAAAAGAAAGTGGGTAACACAAGTCACAACACTAGGGTTGTGAAAAACTATTAAGAGGAAGAAAAATGACAGCGCCAAGGGTATTAATTCGACCAGGATTGCAGTCTTCTGTCAATTCTAACCTTCCTATCCTACCTAGTCGATTCGTCTTCGTCCTGTCTGTCAGACTTCTCGTATTGGGGGGGCAGGCTGACTAGTATGCTGTGTGACACTGGAATTAAAGATTACATCGCCCTATCCGTGGTACCGTAGCTTTCAGTTATTGTCCATTTATTGCGCTAATAAATAGTAACGTGAGGTTCTCATACTTAGCGCTGCCACCAGATTTGGTGATTGGGGCTATAGATTACTCTAATATCCATCACATAGAGTAAATATAAGGGGTTTGAAGTGTCAAACACAGCAGTGGATACAATAACAATATATTATAACTACATTAATATGGCACACGATAGTAATCTCGCTCGCTTATATACATATAAATATAACATGGAATGACTCTGGACATAAAGATCGGGATTAGCACAGTTCACAATAAGTAGATGTATTGAGGGCGCTGTGGTAGATGTTGGTGATTAAGGTCATGGACCTCGAGTGACTTCGCTATCGTCAGTACAATATCTCAGGGACGCTCGCTAGGCGGCGAGCATGAGCCGTCCTTACACGTGTAACAAGTAGTAGCCGTTGCTATTCCAAGTGCTCAGCTTGGGTCCGCGATTTCCTGATTGGGCTGACTTCGGGTTTCATCGTAATTCATAGGTCCGCCCTCGGTGTCAGCCTTTGAGCGGTGATATTCCTATGATGGGGAGAGTGACCAGAAAAAATTTTTCCAGAAGGGCTAAAGTTGCAGGTGCTGTCTTTAACGAATCTTTGCCCGATTCCTTGGGGGGATATACGAAATCCGAATAATTGCTGAAAGCGTCTCATCTGTGTATTTGTAATTTGATCATGTATCTCAGGTCAGACCATCTGGCTCTGTTAAACCGTTATTACATAAAATTCTCTTCATATATTCTATATAATATATATATACATATACATTATGCAATATATATATATATATATATATATATATATATATATATATATATATATATATATATATATATATATATATCACTTCTATTATTTAAACTAAGCTGGTTTGATCCTTAGGGAAAGGAAAACGGAAACCACATATGCCATCGTTTGCTTCGTCCATTCGTCACGCTCTCTTTCTGCTCGCAGTTTGGTGTCCCGAGAACGCACCGACGTCATGTTTGCCAAAGTCTTGCCTCCAACGTTTTTCTTTCTTTCTTTCATTCTTTTTTTAGCTGGAAGGGGTTAAAATCATGGTTCGCCGTAGGTGGCAACCTGATAATTATGTAAAGGGCAATATCTGGTCAGAAAGAATAAGATAATGAGAGAGAGAAAAAATGGATCACGAACAGAATTTTAGTTTGTTTGTGTAACACAACATTTGGACATGTGACCAGCTCAACATAATCAATAAATACAAATATATATAAATACAAACATATATTTCTATATCATGTATATAATAAATATATATATATATAATGATATATATATATATTTTTATATATATATATATATACATATACCATTTCTGTATTTATATATATATATATATATCTCTATATAATATATATATATCTTATTTATATACAGTATATATATATTATATTATATATTATATAAATATAAATTTATATATATATATATATATAAATAAAGTATTATATATACATTTCTGTATATGTATATAATGATATATATATATATTTATATATAATATATATTTATATATTATGAGGCACGTGTGTGTGTGGTGTGTGTGTGTGTGGTGTGTGTGTGTGTGTGTGTGTGTGTGTGTGTGTGCGTGTGTGTGTGGTGTACGTGTGCGTGTGTGTGTATGTATATATATATATATATATATATTATATAGTATATGATATATAATATATATAAATTTATATTTTAGATATATATATATATATATATATGTGTGTGTGTGTCGTGTGTTGTTTGTATGTGTGTGTGTGTGTATGTGTGTGTGTGTGTGTGTGTATTTATGTGTGTATGTGCGTGTGTTAATGTGTGTGTGTGTGTGTACGTGCGTGTATATGTTGTCGGCCACCCTGTCTATCCATCACTCAGTGAGCCCATCCATCAATTAGTCTTTCAGTAGGCCTATCCGTCCGTCAGCCTGTCGTTGAGTTAACCAGTGAATGAATGTTTATAAATATATACATATACATATATATGTGTGTATATATATGTATATAGTATAGATATCTATATATATAATTATATATTATATATATTATATGTAATTATATATATATATATAATTCACCCCCCCCCCCCCCCACCCCAATAATATATAAATATATATATATATATATGTATACTATATATTTCTATATATAATAAATAAATAAAACTATTCATATATACATACCATTTTTATATATATATATATAATTATATACGCATATATATATATATATATATATATATATATATGTATGCATGTATGTATCTATGTATATTTACATATAATATTTATATATATACTTTATATATATATATACCTATAGTATATACACATAAGATATGTGGTAATATTATAAAAAACACCATATCTACGAGCAACTAGCACACACACAGATTTACATACACACTCAACACTTCTCACACCATTCGATTTTATGATATATATATAGAATATATATAATAATATATATATAGATATATACTATATATGTGTGTGTGTGTGTGCGTGTTGTGTGCGGTCGTTGTGTGATGTGTGGTGTTGTGTGCTTGTGCCTGCCGTATTATAAATTCGGGTATATCTTAACTACTCAGTATATATATATCTACATTATATAGAAATATAATATATAGTATATATATAGAGATTATACGTATTGACGAGAGAGAGAGAGAGCAGACCAGAGGAGTACTGAGAGAGAGATGAGAGAGATGTAAGAGAAATGAGTAGAGAGAGAGAGAGAAGAGAATGGAGAACTCTGAAGAGGAGAGAGAATGGGCAGGAGAGAGAGAGAGAGAAGAGAGCTGAAGAGAGAGCTCGAAAGAGAAGAGGGAATGAGAGAGAGAGAGAGGCAGAGAGAGAGAGAGAGATTTATGTAGTGTGTTGTGTTTATATACATATATATACTATATATAACATATATTATATATATATATAATTATAAAATACCACATTTGAGGGTGCCGCGTACGAACCTATAGCTCTCGGGAGTATATCACCTCAAAGCGATCAGTACTATAGCTTCACTATGCTTAATATAATTATATAGTTTAGTACCTAATATATATATATTCGATATATATAATACTATATATATTTATATCTGTGTGTGTGTGTGTGTGTTGTGTTGTGTGTGTGTGTGTGTGTGTATGTTTGGTATGGTTATTGTATACTCTGTACAATATTTATATATATATATATATCATATATATATACCTTAATATGAGTTACTTTATATTTTTCTCGTTCTCTTTCTTTTGACTGCTTCCCCATTATTAGGGCGTTCGCCACAGCGGATCATCATTGTTCTCTAACGCGCTCGGTCTCTCTGCAGCGATTCCTCACAGTCACACCTACTGTATTTCCATGTCTTCCTTTATAGTTCTATTAGCATCCCTTGTACCTTCTCTTTGGTCATCCCTCTTTTTCCTCCTTTCGTACGCCTGGTAGACGCTCTCTCTCCATGCGTTCGTGCAGCCCTCTCAAGTCCTCCTCCTCCCGACGATACCCTCCTACACCCCCGCACTCCATCGCTCACATGGCGCGAGCCCCAATCCAACCACCTCAGCCTTGATTCTTGTGCCTTTTCCCCCAATTGTCGCACATGTGGTTTCTTTTAATATATTTATTTTGGATTTAATCTACCCTCGTCACACCCAGGGAAAATCTTAACATTTTTATTTCACTTACTTTCATCTCCGCTTCCTGCCTCTTTGTCACTGGAATTTTTCTCTTCCGTACAGCATGGCAGGACGAACTACTCTTTTATAGATTTTTCCTTTAGTTCTTGGCCAAGGGACACCTCCCCCCTCCCCCTAATATCACACATATCACTGGTTTTGGCAGTCCTCCTCCATACCATTCCAACCCCGCTTGCTCACTCTCTTCTTTATTTCACTACCGCGAGTTCCCTCCATTACTTTGTACTGTTGGACCCCTAAGAGTATGTTATGTACCTGAATTCCTCTACCTTTGCCACCTGCCCCCCTTGTAGCTTTATTGACTCCTTGCCACCTCCATTTAGACACATGTACTCAGTCTTGGTCCTGTTCACTTTCAGTCCTCTCCTCTCTAGTTCATACCTCCATCTTTCTAGCTCTGTCTCCACTTCCACTCGGCTTTCGGAACATATTTCTACATCAGCAAACAACATAGTTTGTGGGGTTTCCCGTCTTACGCCATCAGTCAGTCTGTCCATGATAATCGCAAATAGGAATGGACTCAGAGCCGATCCCTGGTGAAGTCCCACCCCTACCCCAAAGCCTTCTGTCATTCCAGCTGCCCACCTTACTGTTGTTATGCTATCTTCATACATGTCCTTCACCACCCTCACATACCTTTCTGATATTCCCAAGCTCCTCATGCAGTACCATAGCTCTTCTCTCGGAACCCGATCGTAAGCCTTTTCTAAATCAATAAACACACAATGCAGCTCCCTTTGTCCTCCCCTGTACTTTTCCATCAACATCCAAAAATTGCAAGCAATGCAGCATTGCAATGCAGCAAACAAAATGCAAAAAAGTGCAAAAACAAAACACAATATAGCCAACGCTGTTGTGCTTCTTCTTGGCACGAATCTTTCTTCATCCCCAAGTCTGCCCCAGTTCTGTTTTGCCAGTTTCCTTTCTCTTTATACTATCTTGCACTAGTTCATTCCACCACCAGGTTTCCTTGTATTCTTTTCTTTTTCCCGATGTCAACCCAAGTACACATTTGGCTTTTTCAGCCACTGTTTCTGAGATTTCCTCCCACCCAATCTCCTCCCTCCCTGCAAAGACTTGGCTCACTTCCTGTACAAATGCTGTACTGTACTCCTCCTCCTTTAGTTTCCACCATTTGATCCTAGGTTTCGCCCTCATTTTCCTGGTTGCCTTCACTTTCAGATTTAACTTCCCAACTAACACTATGCTGCCTTGTTACACTCTCCCCTGGAACGACCTTACAATCCTTAAACTCTCTCAAGTTACATCTGCTTATAAAGTCTATCTGCGTACTCCTACCTCCACTCTTGTATGTAACTCTGTGCTCTTCCCTCTTATTAAAATCTGTATTCACTAGTGCCATCTCCATCCTTTTTGCCCACTCAATAATCATCTGCCCTCTGCATTCCTCTCTCCCACGCCATATTTGCCTATCACCTCCCCATCCCCATTATTTCCTACTTCAATATGACCATTCAAGTTTGCTCCAACAATAACTCTCTCCTCTCTGGGGATGTTGTGTATCATTTCTTCCACTTCGCTACAGAACTCCTCCTTTTCCTCCATCTCGCGCCCCACCTGTGGGGCATATGCACTGATCACATTTATATGGATTCCTTCAACATCCATCCTCAGGTTCATTGCTCTATCTGATACCTTCTTCACTTCCAGTATGCTGTTGATATAATTTTCCTTAACTATTACCCCAATACCGTTTTTCCTTCCATCGATCCCATGATAGAACAGCTTATAAGCTCCGCCAATCAGCCTCGCTTTACCGCCTCGCCATTTAGTTTCCTGTACGCAGAGAATATCTATCTTCTTCTCCATCATGTCGGCCAGTTCTTTCCCTTTACCAGTCATGGTGCCAACATTTAAGGATCCAACTCTGATCTCTACTTTTCTGTCCTTCCTTCTTTCATGCTTCCTCTGTACACGTTCGCCACCTCTTCTCCTCCTCCTTCTCCCAACAGTCACGTACTGTCCACCGGCCCCCTGCTGAGACACAGAGCCGGAGGCGGTCGTTGTTAACCCGGGCCGCGACCGATCCGGTATAGTGCTCTCAAGTGTGATCCGCATAGTAGTGTTGGTCAGAGTTTAACGCCGGATGCCCTTCCTGACGCAATCCTCCCCATTTATCCGGGTCGGCTTACGACCGCACCAAGTCTGCACTGGTCTTGTGCCCCCAGTGGTTGGGTTGTTGGTCATATATTTATATAACGCTACTATATATATATATTTATATATATATTGTGTGTGATTACTGTGTGTGTGTGGGACTCTTTGTGTGGTCGTGTGTGTGTGTTGGTATATACCATCTCATGCATATTACAAATACATAGCTACATATGTGTGTTATGTACATATTTATATATATCATATATATATAGCATATATATATATATACTATTATCAATATATATATTTATATATCGTATATGTATATATGATATATATATATATATATATATATATATATTATATATCTATATGTATTTAATATGTCATATATATATATATATATATATTATTATTCTATATATATATATAATAATATTATTATGTATGTATATTTTATATAATATTTGTCTATATATACGCTATATATTAATACATATATGTATTTATACAATATATATATATTATTATATGAACATATATTTATGTATACATATATATATATATATATATATATATATATATATTATATATATATATATATATATATATGTATATATAATTAATATATACTTATATATTATATAATAATATATAATATATCATATATATATATATATACATTATGTGTATATATTATATTTATATATATATATATCGACATATGTATACATATGTTTGTAGTGATGTGTTTTTATACACACACGCCTCAAACACACGCACACACACACACTCACACACTCATTAAAAGTATATATATATATATATATATATATATATCACTATATATATCTATACTATTATATTATATATATATTATACACTGTAATATATGTATTCTATTACCATTATAAATACTTATATATGTCTGTATGTATGTATGTATATAATATATATATACATATATATATGTATGTATGTATGTATGTATATCAATCTATACTATAATATATATGAATATTATATCACATTATACGTATATCTATCTAGTATATCATTATATATTTATATATATATATATATATATGTATTATGTATACTAGATATATTATATATTTATTAGATTTCTATATATATACATATGTATTTGTATGTATATATATATATATATATATATATATATGTGTGTGTGTGTGTGTGTGTGTGTGTGTGTGTGTGTGTATGTGTGTGCGTATGTATGTATATATGAATGTATATGTATATATACAGTCTGTCGGTCAGACAGTTTATTAGGTAGTCAGTCAGTCAGTCAATCGGTCATTCACATAGAGGAGCCTTCAGATGGCAATCAGGCAGTTAGGCAAAAAAGCAGGTAGGCAGACAGGTAGTTCGTCAGTCAGTTGATCATTTAGTCGGTCAGTTAGTCAGTCGATCAGTCCTCTCTCTCTCTCTCTCTCTCTCTCTCTCTCTCTCTCTCTCTCTCTCTCTCTCTCTCTCTCTCTCTCTCTCTCTCTCTCTCTCTCTCTCTACTAGCCTGTTGACCAGTCTAAATTAAAGTAAATTTGCCTTTTCTCTCTCCATCTCATCCTCTGTCCCCCCCCCCCCCCGTAAACCTAGAATCCCAACATCCGAAATCGTTATTCCGAGAAAGGGTTGGCAGGGCGTGTTTGTTTTCTCGGCGGAAAAAGATGAAAGAATATGACATTCTTGCTTCCTTGTGAAACGGCCCTACTCCCCTTCCTTTCCCCTCTTTTCCCTCCTCTCTTCCCCTCCCCTTCCCCCTTTTTCTCCAGTTCCTCCCGCTTGTCATCCTCATCTTGCCCTTCTTCCTCTTCTTATTCTGCCTTCTCATCTCCCTTCCTCTCATCAGCGAGGCGTAAATGTAATTATCACTCCTCACGGGAATAGAGAAGGTAATCTCAGAATGGTTACACTCCGCCTGTTTTATCTCTACGGGAACGTAGCGTGGCGGCCGCGCTA
>NW_028234405.1:34140606-34143106 GCF_977035675.1 Penaeus japonicus
TATATATTATATTATTATATATATATATATATATATATATATATATATATATCTTAGTCATTTTATTTTATTATTATTGTTATTTTTTATTTATAAATTTATTTATTTTTTACTGTTCTATCTATCTACTTCAGCACCTTAGTAATTTACCTTTTATAAATAATTCTTGCTAAATAGAGCTTGTGTGAATAAGAATTTCTAATACTAAAAGAAGGAAATAAATAAAAAACAGTTTATATTCAGACTCAGTGAAGAAACTGTGTAATGATTAAGAAAAGCGGTATAATTGACGACACCAATATGAAAAATCAAGAGTTAGTTCTTAGTAACATTTGTAAAAAGAGATCGTGTTTGCAATAAGGGAAGCCCAACTAAATTCCAGTGAAGAATAGCTATCCAATCTATTCCAAAAGAGAACGAACAAAATGGGTTTGAGATAAGACTGGAGTTTCCCATGAAAATAAAAGAGAAAGACTGAAATAGATATTCTCTCTTGATTATAGCCCTAAATAGATCAATAAGTCTTTGAATTAATAAAATAGCTTTGGGTTTGAGCGACAACCTTCAAAAATCTCACACCTTCCTCCTTTACTCGAAGTCATTCTTTAACTGATCACTTATTCTTCTATTTTCCATCGAAAGATATCTAATCATTTCTTTCCCCGAATCCTTTCATTCATCAACTGAATTAACCTTTCAATCCTTAATTCCCAATTCCTGCAGTGACAAGTGTCAGTCACGCGCAGTCCTTCGGCGAGCAACTAGACGGCTTCAAGGACCAGGTTGGAGGCTTCTTCGAGAACGCCGGCGGGGACATCAAGGGCTTCTTCGCGCAGGTTCTTTTTTTTTTTTTTTCGGTCGTGCGGCTCGGCGCGGGTTTTCTTCCATTTCGGCCCCTCGGCGTCTTTTTTACGGTCGCTAGGGGCGCCTTGTCGGCTTTCGCGGGCGCGGTTTTTTCTCGGTCGGTCGTTCTGCTTCTCGTTATATTTCGGCTTTCGGCCGTCGGCGATTCCAGATTTTTATCGCGGCTTTATGCCCGGACCCCGCGGAGATTTTCGGCCCTGGAGATTCGCGAGCCCTGTTTCTCGGTTTTCGCTTTTCCGGTCTCTTCGCCTTTCGTTTCTTTTCTTTATCGTTTTCGACGCGGCTTTTCGGTCTTTCCTCGTGTTTTCCCCTTTTTTTTTTTTTTTCTTTTCTCCTTTCGGGCTTGTCTCGGGCCGCGGTCGGCCGGCGGCTAGGTTCCCGGCGTTTTTTCTTTTTTCTTCATTTTCTTCTCGGCGCTCGCGGGGGTTTTATCTTTTATTTCTCCTCGGCGCGGTCCTCTTCCTAGTTCGACCATTTTTTTTTCTTCGGCTCTTTTTTCGGTTCGGTATCCGGCCCTCGGCTTTTTTTTTTACCGGCGGCCTCCCGGCGCGGTTTCGGTTCCTTTTTCTTCATTCGGCGACAAGACCAAAGCCTTCAAGGATGACCTGTAAGTGTTCTATCCAGGGGGAAGGGAGTGGTAAAAAACCGTCAAGGACGACCTGTGAGTGTTATATCTTGGGCGGTGAGGAAAGAGAGGGTCAAAAGCTATCAAGGACGACCTGTTAGTGTTATTTCCCAGGCAAAGAGGGGAGGGGGTGTTAATTTTTTTTTTTTTTTTTTTTTTTTTTCAAAGACGACTTATAGGTGATCCTTCCAAAGAGAGAGGAGGGAGAAGAAATCATACCTTCTAGGAAAACTTGTGAGTGTTACGTTTGATCAAGGACGACATGTCTGATCCTTCAAGGAGACAGAAAGAGAGCGAGCTAAAGCCATCGAGTTTACGTTCCGGAGGGCAAGAGAGAGTTGGAAAAGGAAGCACGGGTGAGGCGTCTGACCAAAGCCTTCAAGGATGAATGTTGAGTTTTACCTCAGCGGGAGGGTGCAAAGGTATGCTTCCAAGCCTCCAAGGACGACCTCTGAGTGTGGTTGGTAGAGGGTGAAGGAAGGGACAGGGAAAGTTTTCATCACTGACGACTTGTAGAAGTAGATGAACCGTGGAAGGGAGGAAGGGGGGGAGGGGGGGCAAACCTTCAAGGACGACCTAAGAATGCTCCTTCAGCGGTAGGAGGAGAGGGTGGGGATGGGGGGGGAGCTAAGGGAAGGACCGCCTTTCTCGTATGCGTAAAGGGTTCCTGAGCCTCCTTGATTGTTCAGAAGGCAAGGAGAACTTTTCTCGTTTGTTACACGGAGTGTGTCATGTATTATGTTGATGTCTTTTGTTATTGTTCATATAGTTCGTAATCGTCATTAGTACTTTCACTACCGGTTGTAGTTTGAACGTTCTTTGTGTTTTATTATTGTTATTATAATCGTCTTTATTGTTGTTATTATTATTTTCATTGTCACACTTACTATTGTTGTTATTTTCATTACATTATCATTATCACCATCATCATTATCATTATTATTATCATAATTACTTTCATTGTTATTATTGTTTTTATATCATTATTGTTACAATTATTATTATCACCCT
>NW_028234405.1:34158106-34160606 GCF_977035675.1 Penaeus japonicus
CCGGAAAAAAAAAAAAAAAAAATTACAATGTCTATCTCCACAGCTGGAGCAACTGCCCACGATGGGCAAGGAGAAAATGGCGCAGTTGTTGGAGGCCGGCAAGGACAAGATTCCGAAGCGCGTGTACGATCAGCTGCAAGAGCTCCGAACCGCCGCCTTCACTACCCCGACGGAAGCACTCAATCAGCTGAAAGAGAAATTCCAGGCAGTAAGTCATGCCCAGGTCACCTGTAGGCTAGGGTGATGTGATTACACGTTTCACTGATAAGGCTATAAATTTATGAAATTTATTTGAATCTATTTGCATTTCTCCCTCGACAGCCTAACTCGTATTCGTATGTAAAGCATGATTATACAGCTACGACTGAAAATATCTTACCGTTCAGTGAACGAATTTTCATGAATGCACTCTGCGGATCCTGACCAAACCTACATTGTGATTCGTATAAAACTAACCCCCCCCCCCCCACAGTGCAAAAACGTCATGGCCGAAATGGCAGGTGCTAAACCCATGACGGAGGGCGGCGCAGAGGCGAGTGCCGGTCAAGGAAACTGCCAGGTAAGATTCCCACATGCCAGTTTTGGTTTGCCAGGCAGTATGTTGGATGGGCGTAATCTTACCCTCCAGCTCTTGATTTTTGTTTTACGAGGCTTCCTCTTGCACTGAAACTTTGCTATAGTCTCGGAATTCTTGGCTATTGCATGAATCATTGCCAATTGCTCTGAAACTCTTGATATTGTCCTATTTCCCCTTCTCTTTTCCTTAAACTCCTGCTATTGACCTAACCGTCTTGGCCTTGTCCCAGATGCAATAATACACTCCTCCACTTGCCATGAAGAGAATCCGAATAGTCATGCAACCTCCCAGCCGTAATCGCTAAGACACGTGTAGGAAGACCCAAGAAAATCCTCGAGATAATTTAAATAGCACAATAAATACACCTGCTAATGCTATAATGATAAACTATATGCAGCGGACCCTCATGGCAGAGTATTTTCATCATTAGGATTACGTCATGAAATATCCGTTTTTTATGACTTGCTTCTCTTTTGATTAAGCCCTTCCCGTTGTTTAGTTTACTTTATCTATTTGTCATCATCATTTTTCCTTTTTTCAGGAAAACCGTCGAAACCTGCAGATTTTACAGATGTCTTTAGGGAAACCACAGATGTGGACGAAGGCAAACGTGACAGCCATGAACCATCTGGTTCTTACTTTCCCTCCGAAAGCGATTCAGAAGATCACGAACGCCACTGTCCTTACTGAGATGTGAGTCTTGGATTTTCGCCGCAGGTCGTCTGCGTGTGTTTGTTTATGTGTGTCTATATTGGGTATTTTTCATAAATGTAAGCTTAAATCTTTCAATAAAGTAACAAACGTTTATTTGAAATTCCTGTATAACATAATCATATGCTTTCTCTCCCTTTCTCTAACCCAATTCTCCCATCTTCCTCCTCCTCCTCTTCATCATAATCATTATCATTATCATCCTTCTTTATTACCCCCACCCCCGCCCTTCCCCCGCCCTTCCCATGCCTTTCCCTCGCCCTTCCCCCGCCCTTTCCTTGCTCTTCCCACGTACTTTCCCCGCCCTTCCCCCGCCTTTCCCCTGCCCTTCCCGCGCCCTTCCCTGCCTCCCCCCGCCCTTCCCCTTGCTCTTCCCACACCCTACCCACACCTTTCCCCTGCCCTTCCCGCACCTTTTCCCCGCCCATCACCCGCCCTTTCCTCGCCCTTCCCACACCCTACCCACACCCTACCCACACCCTTTCCCCTGCCCTTCCCGCACCTTTTCCACGCCCATCACCCGCCCTTTCCTCGCCCTTCCCGCGCCCTTCCCACACCTTTCCCCTGCCCTTCCCGCACCTTTTCCCCGCCCATCACCCGCCCTTTCCTCGCCCTTCCCACACCTTTCCCCTGCCCTTCCCGCACCTTTTCCCCGCCCATCACCCGCCCTTTCCTCGCCCTTCCCACACCTTTCCCCTGCCCTTCCCGCACCTTTTCCCCGCCCATCACCCGCCCTTTCCTCGCCCTTCCCACACCTTTCCCCTGCCCTTCCCGCACCTTTTCCCCGCCCATCACCCGCCCTTTCCTCGCCCTTCCCACACCTTTCCCCTGCCCTTCCCGCACCTTTTCCCCGCCCATCACCCGCCCTTTCCTCGCCCTTCCCACACCTTTCCCCTGCCCTTCCCGCACCTTTTCCCCGCCCATCACCCGCCCTTTCCGCGCCCTTCCCACACCTTTCCCCTGCCCTTCCCGCACCTTTTCCCCGCCCATCACCCGCCCTTTCCTCGCCCTTCCCACACCTTTCCCCTGCCCTTCCCGCACCTTTTCCCCGCCCATCACCCGCCCTTTCCTCGCCCTTCCCACACCTTTCCCCTGCCCTTCCCGCACCTTTTCCCCGCCCATCACCCGCCCTTTCCTCGCCCTTCCCACACCTTTCCCCTGCCCTTCCCGCACCTTTTCCCCGCCCATCACCCGCCCTTTCCTCGCCCTTCC
>NW_028234405.1:34175606-34178106 GCF_977035675.1 Penaeus japonicus
GTGGCACACGAGGGGGGTTGACTATGCCATGCCACGAACATATTAGAAAACGATAATGATGATAATGATGATAATAATCATGATAATGAAAATGATAATAGTAAGGATAAAACTGATGATGATGATAGTAATGATAATGATGATGATAACGGTAATAATAATAGTAATGATAATAATAATAATGATAACAGCAACAATAATAATGTGAATAATAAGGATATATAGAAAATGGGGAAGGAAAGGAAAGAAATAATGCCATATTTCATGGACGAGTACAGAAGACGGAGTTTGTTTCATGATGAGGTAGTTGTATTTAATTTTTGTTTACATATCTGTTGTATCACTTATCCTAAAGTTAAGTCCAATAGATAAAGAGTCATAGTTGATAATGCGTGGTGGCTAAAGAAAATAAATAGATAAATAGATAAATTTAATAATGATAATAATATCTATACGGCAGTGGCACGCTGCACTCAAAAGGTTGCCGACCCTTGCTCTAGATCATATTTAACGGAATAGAATATGTTTCAATATATTCCTCGTTTTTGGTCTTCGTTCATAACTTCGAGTATCATGTAAGTCCAACCACAAGAACTAACTGTGTATTAAAGGTGGTTTTAGGGGATAGAGTACATCCATGTAATATCTCTTATATATACATGTATGTATGTATTGTATAGGTATGTATCAGTATTCTATATGTATATAGGTATTTTGTATGTATGTAGTAATGTTTATGTATGCAGCGTTATATAAATGTATGCATGTAAATACATGTTGTATAATCATATTTACATCAAGGCAAGAGGCATCAGGTTAGATTCTCTGTTTTTTAACCATATCGAAATAACCATGGTGATAAATTATATGAATTCCGATCCTTTTCATGATAAACGTGATCTTGGTGATAGTAAACATAATAGAAATGATTATTCAGTCTTTATCGTACTCATAATGAACGTAATAAGAATTATATTAGATGTAATCCATATCATAATAGATATCTGATAATGATACAAATTGCGTCCTCAGATGAGTGAATTGGGGAAGTTGGTTGGAGGACTGAACCCTGAGGACCTTAAGAGCATCCCTGCCGAGGCGTATGCAGGACTCACCCCTGAAGGCATGGCAGCCATCCCTCCTGAAGCCGTGGGGGTCAGTATCCTAATATCAAGTTGCTTGGGAAATATGATTATTTTAGTTGTAATATGGTCGTTTAACCTATCACTAACAACAGTATGGTACTAATGGTAGTTATATTTCATGCTGCCCATTAAATGTCACGAACAGTCTTATATTATACTGCACTGTGGATATGTTGTTTGCCGCACTTCTCAACTTCGTATGAAACATTTCTTCAAAGCATAACCCTCTTCCAGGTCTTGGAGGTGAAGCAGCTCAACAACCTCGACACCATGACGGCCATGGCGATCACAGACGACCAGAAAGCGAAATTCAACGATGAGATGAAAGAAGCGCTCGAGTATTTGCTTCCGAAGTCAGGGAACGGGGCCATTGGTAAGGAGGGATTGCAGTAGCATTATCAGTTATGGCATATATATATATATATATATATATATATATATATATATAGATAGATAGATAGATAGATAGATATAGATATACATATATACATATATATATATATTTAATATATATATATATATATATATATATATACCCATTATATAATATATATATATATATATATATATATATATAAATATATATATATATTTATAATATATAAATATATATATATATATGTATATATGTATATCTATATATACATCTCTCTCTCTCTCTCTCTCTCTCTCTATATATATATATATATATATATATATATATATATATATATATATATATATATATATACATGTATAATTATATATATATATATATATATATATATATATAGTATATATATATATATATACATATATGTGTGTATATATATATATATATATATATATATATATATATATATATATACATATATGTATGTATGTGTGTGTGTGTGTGTGTATGTATGTATGTATGTATGTATAATTCACCACATTAGCGACAGTTAAGTATTTGGACAGTATGTTATACATACGAAGACATAGACATACAAGCATATGTCAGGCTTGCGTCAATAACACACTGATTTGATCATTAATATTTTCTGAAGTTAGACATAGGGCTGGTGTTTCATATAGTGCAATAATGTACCTATGCATAAGAAGCAATTGTGCCATTGATAATGTTCCCATTTCCTCAGAAACTGCTGTGATGTCGATGACAACGCTGGTTCTCCTCGTCACGCTGAACCTTCTGGCGTAGATATGTTTGCTCGAAGCTATCTCAAGCCCCCCCCCCCCCCCCCCTCTCATAGTCATCATGACTTGGTTCTACATGTCTTCAGCGCATGTCGGCTCCATCCCGGAAACGCGTCATCACGAACACCAGCTTCTTCTCTCCTTCCCCTAGCCTTACAACCGCTTGGATTCCCACTTAT
>NW_028234405.1:34195606-34198106 GCF_977035675.1 Penaeus japonicus
GTGTGTGTGTGTGTGTGTGTGTGTGTGTGTGTGTGTGTGTGTGTGAGTGTGTGTATGTGTTTGTCTCTCTCTCTCTCTCTCTCTCTCTCTCTCTCTCTCTCTCTCTCTCACACTCTCTCTCTCTCTCTCTCTGTATATATATATATATATAAATATATATATATGTATAGATATATATATATATATATATATACATATATGTATATATATACATATATATATATATATATATATATATATATATATATATATACATATATATATATATATATATTTATATATATGTATATATATATATATATATATATATATATATATATATATATATATGTATGTATACACACATACACACACACACACACACACACACACATACTCACACAGACACAAATACACACACACACACACACACACACACACACACACACACACACACAGAGAGACATGTATGTATGTGTATAAATATGTATAAATAGATAGGTAGATAGATAGATAGATAGATAGATACAGATATAGATATATGCACATGTATACACACACACATATACCTCTACATGTAAGTGATCAGCCTAATAGCCAGGAGCAGTGAACTATTCGTGCAATATTTTTAGTGCGTATACGGGTTAACTGTTTCACTCTCTATTCAAATAAATACAAATGTAGAGGCATACTTTACTGTAACAGCAAAAATGTGTCGTGAAAACTAGTGCCCTAAAAATGAAAACAGCGAATCGCCTAGAAAAAAAAATAAAATAAAAAACTCGTTCTTGAAAGATGAATAAAAGAAAAAAAACTGCCCAAAGTGTTTGATAAACTCAGGGAAACTACAGAGAAGGAAACAACAAACAATCAAAATTGTCAAGAAATTTCATGCTAGAAAGGAGAAGAACAACAAACAAACAAAAGTGTCTGTCTGGATTTAGCGAAGAAGTAATGGCAGCGACCAGACGGGGAATCCCCTGAGACATTCCAGAAAGTTCCGAGTTCTGGAAGACGTTCTTGAAGGTGCGGGAAGAGAGGAGGAAATAGGGGGAGGAGAACATACTGCTGATAATGAAAGGGTTTGTGGGAAAAGATGACGAGGAAGGAGGAAGAAAATGAGGAAGATCGTGATAGTAAAGCTTAGGCTGATGATTGTAATGCTGGTGACTATGACGTGTGTTTCTGTCGACATATATGCTGAGTATCTTACAGTCTGTAGATGGAAACGATGAGAAACGGGAGGGGGGGGGGGGATGAGAGAGAATATGAGAAAATGTTATTAAAGAAACGAAGGGAAAAGAGAAATACTCGAGACAATAGAGCGCTAGGTAGAGTAAGACATAGTAAGAAGAGAAAAAATGTAAGAGGGAAGGATGATAAAGAAGAAAGATAACAGATAAAAGAGAAAATATGAGGTCGTTAGAGCACCATGTTGCTCCAGACATTTGTAGCTCTGTCTTTATAGGGAAAACATATACTTTCGCCCACAAACAAATGATTCCGTCGCTCTCATTTGCCCTTGGCGGCCCTGTTACGAGGAACCGAATTTTGGCTTCATTCGTTTTTCTGAATGCATCATAACATATTACGTTATTTGATTTCTGATTGGATATATAATTTTGTTAGCTAAAGTTTATAAAAAATTCGCAGCTGACATATAGTTATTATTGTTTAATCATTATCATCATTGGAGGCAAAACACGGGAGTCAAAATATCTGAATCGCCATGGTATAGACATATATAAACAAGTACACAAGGAAAGGAACAAAAGTATACAAGCAGCCAGAGAAAAAGAGGGACAGAGAGACGAAAATAGAATATGGAGAAAAGCGAAGAGGCATCCAGCCAACCAGGGAACGAGGGAAGAAAGTCACCCAGAATCCTATTCTTGAAGTAGGATGCTGCAATCGCTCCACGTTGCGTAGTTTGGTGTTTAGGAAGAACAGCTGGCGCTAGTAAGGCTCGTGTTCGAAACTCTACTTTGGAGGAAGGCCCTTCCGTAATACTGAAAACTGTTGCTGGAACGAGCGTGGATATTGCGTCTGCCGTTGCCGCCTGGACCTCTACGACAAATGGACTATTTTACGCCTACCAGACCTGGCACTGTTGAGCCGCTTCGGCTACAAGCCGGTTAGGATCAAGAATTTTGATAGAGAATGCTAACTACATGAGGCCAGAAACGCATTAGAAGGAAGAAAGGAATATCGTGTCACTGACAAAAGAATTTAACCTAATTTTGCATGACTGTAATATTCATGATGTTTGCTATCCTAAGCGAGTTTTGTCGGTACTTTATTTATGGAGTGAAATAAAACTGGCTTATGTAGATGGGGGTTATTCCCACTCATCCAAATGACTGGTTATTACCGAACAGTTAGAACTAAAAAGGATGATAATGGCTGACTAAGTGCACCATTATCTAGAAAATGAGCGCTAAACTTTCAGCTTTTTGCTTTCAGTCTTAACGATATATCTGTCGATTTCGTTTTTTAAGTAGCTGAATACTTCATTATTCGA
>NW_028234405.1:34223106-34232892 GCF_977035675.1 Penaeus japonicus
TATTGTTATATGTCAGTTATGGTTATTGCTGCTGTTGTTGTTTGTCGTTGTTAGTGTTGGTGTTCTTACTGCTATCGCATCTTCACTATCATCATAGCATTATCACTATCATTGTCGCTACCATCCATTACCACATCATCACTATCATTTCATCACTATCATCTATACTTACACCATCATTTGATAAGGAAACGCTATCAGCAATATTATCTATTCTATTCATCTAAACACGAATAGATATTATTCCAGTCAAACCCTAATACCATCCTTCCCATGAAATCAGAAGTAAAAGCGGTTTTATTCCTTCATGGGAATCCCATTACCATGAGCTCCATCCTCGTCTGGATTCCCATGGAAACTCATTCTATCAGAGGAGCAAATACCCTTTCGTTTCCCTTTCCTTTATGGTAATTAGCCGCAAGCCACACTTAATATGATGATAATGAGGTGAAATGCAGAGGATTATGAGGCAATTAAGTTGGAGTCTTTGGGTGTTTCGTGTTTTTTCGTTTTTGTTTTTCTCCTTATTCTGTGTTTTTGTTGTTTTTGTCTCTCTTCCTTTCTTCGTATTTGTATATAGGGCGATGTGTATGTGTGTGTGTGTTTATATATATAGTATTAGAATATATATACATATATATATATATATATATATATTTATATATATATATTGATAATCTATGTTTATATATATATAATATATAATATATAATATAGATTGATATAATATATATATATAGAATATAAAACATATATATATTTTACATATATATTTACCTATGTATGTGTGTGTATGTATTATATATATATGTTATATATATATAGTTATATATAATATAATATATATATATATGAGTTATATATATATATAATATATGTATGTATATATATATTTAATATATATATAAGTATTATATATGATTATAAATTTTATATTTTGGGGTATATACATAGATATACACATATATACATAGATAATAGATAGATAAATATGTATATCTATATACATGTATTAATATATACTATTGATATATATATATATATATATATATATAATATATTATAACATTATTTATATGTATATATAGCTATATAGTATATATATATTTAAATATGTGTGTGTGTGTTGGGTATGTGTGTGTGTCGTGTGGGTGTGTGTGTGGTGTGTGTGTGTGTGTGTGTGACTATAGTAGCGATATATATATATATTTATATTACATACTTACATATATATATATAATAGTTATATATATAGTATATATATATATATATATATATAGTTATATATATATTGACACACTCACTCACATACTTCACATACACACACAACACATAAATACATATATATATATAATTGATATAGATATTGTTTATGATAATATATTATAATATATATATATATAATAGTATATATATAGAATATATTCTGATGATATGTGTGTGTGTGTGTGTGTGTGTGTGTGTGTGTGTGTTTGGGGTGGGTGTGGGTGTGTTGTTATATATATATATATATATTTTTAGTTATATATATATATATATATATATATATATATATTTATAGTTATATACTATACAAGACAACATATTATTGTTTTGTTGTTGTTTATTAATGATATATTATATATCCTATTTATGTTTTATTAATATATATAAATATATATATAAATATATCATTTATAATATATATATAATCTATATGACTATAATAGTAGACAGGGATCTTATATATTAGAATAGTTGGATGTAGATAGAGAGAGGAGAGAGAAAAAGAGAGAGTGAGTGAGCACAGAATTAGATTAATAGATATAACAGACAGATCTTTTCTTGTTTAAATAGGTAAATCTATAAACATCCAGAGAGAGATAGATAACCAAATAGATAGATAGACTCACATATAAGAGTTATTTCCATACTGTTTAGAAATGCCAGCCAAAAACTCACAGCCACGTAACAGACAAGTGACGCCACCTGTCGCTCCTGCCACTGGTCACCCTCCTGCCTGGTCGGCGTTCCTGTGTGGGATGTCAGGGTCCAAACGCTGTACTTGTGACATGTCGAGGCTCGTTTCTTGTTTGTGTCTTTCAAAAGGTTTTTTTTTTCATCTGTGTGTATTGTTGTTGTTTTTGGAATTCTGTAATGACGGGTGGACATGCCTGAGCGTTTTTTGAGTGTTAGTTGGAAATCAATGGAATATAAATATATACACACACTTCATAACAAACACATATTAAGGATAGATAGATAGATAGAATAGAATAGATAGATTAGATAAGATAGATAGACAGTTTAACTAGATAGAGTGATTTGTATATAGGTGTATGTATGTATGTATATGTATGAATATATGCATATATATATATATATATATATAATATATATATATATATTTTTTGATATATATATATATATATATTATAATATATATATATATATATATATACATATATATAATTAATTTATATATTTATATATAATAATAATATATTTAATATATATATATATATATGTATATGATATATATATATATATATATATATATATATCCATTTATACATACAGAACATATAATATATATATATATATATATAATATATAACATATATACATATATAGACTATAACATTACATAGTAATATATAGAGTATAAGATGTATTATATACATATATATATAATATATATATATATATATATATATGTATATATATATATATATATATATGTTATATATATATATACTATATATATATATATATATAACATATATACATACAGACATATATAAATAATATATATATATATATCATATATATATATATATATATATATATATATATGAATAAAACAAAGATAACCTAAAAAACACCCAAGCTAACTTGCAATTTATTTATGCAATTAGTGTCGAAATTTTTTTTGTCTTTTTTGTCAACAACTAAATTTTCGCATAATTTCTCCTTCGTAATTCAGAATCCAGAGTGGCATTAAACATTTCGCTTTATTCTTCTCGTCTGCACGTCTCCTTTCTGATCCATGCGGATGACAGCTTTGATGAGAGCCAACTGTTGCACAGGCCTAAGTAGCATTGCAATGTATCAGATGTCCCTCTTCCTTAGCAGTGACATTGCAACACAGGGATGATTTTGCACAATGATTTGGGTCGCTCACCTATGCTTATGATGCAATTACTAATCCCATGGCACATTCACAGCTCATCTACTATGAAATAGTTCTTTGTGAATGATTATTGATATAAAAAAATCATATTAATAAGGGTTAAACAGATAATAGTGATGATAATAGTTGACCTCAATAATAGATATAAGATGATTATAATGGTAATGATGGAGATGATAACTAATAATGATAATAATAGATAACAATAATAATAATAATAATGATAAAGATAATAATAATAATGATAAAAATAATGGTAATCAGATAAATAGTGTGTAATATGACCACAATAGTGAATAAAGATGATTAAAATGGAAATGATGATGATGCTAATAATAATGATAATAATAATAAAAATAATAATAATAATAATTAATAATAATTATGATAAGATTAATATATTAATAATAATAATAATATAATAATAAAATAATAATAATAATAATTATAATATAATAATAATAAAAAAATATAAACAAAAAAAAATAATAATAATAAAAATAATGATATAATAATATTTAATAATAATAATAATAATAATAATAGAACAATAATAATAAGATAATTGAGATCATAGACTACACACAATAGTATTATAGTGAAAAAGATAATGATGATTTTAAGTAATGAATTGACGAATAATAAATGACCAGAGGAATCATCATACTAATGGAAGTAATTAACAGTAAAAACAATAAATATTGATCATTATTTTTAGTAATTATTATGACACCAGTAAAAATAATATTAGATGTCATTCACAAGAATAATAGATGTTATTATAATCCACCATTATTATTCTATTATTACTATGATGAATTACTAGCATTAGTAATTGTTAATCTTATTAATATCATTAATTAGTTAGTATTGCTATTGTTTATCCTTACAGTCATTGTTTTCATTATAGTTTTTAGTAATCATTAGTCAATAAAATTTAATTAAAATTTAAAAAATTTCGTTTTTTAGGATTATCATGTGTTGTTATATTCACTAATAGTTATATCAATTACTGATAAGAATAGGGAGGTATAAATATGATAGCAATATACATAATAAATATAATAAAATATAACGAGTAATAACATTAATAATATGTTAAAATTCACACTTTTGATAATCATAATAAGGATGATAATGATATTCAATCATTACAATAATAAAGAAATATCATTTGAATCACAGCAATGAGTATGAGTATTACTGAAATGGTTTTGTATTTATTATTTTTTGTAAATGGTTCAACAATAAGCTCATAATTATAAAACATTACAACGATGATTGATGACATGGTTATCACAATCGTGTATATATATATGTATATATCATATATATATAATATATATACCATATATATATATATAGAATATATATATATGATATAAAGTAATATAGTATATATATATATAGTGATATTTTGGGGATACGTATATATGTATATACATATATAACTATATATAATATATATATATAATATATATATATATTATATATATATATATATATATAGGGTATATGCAGTTATTATATATGTGTGAATGTTTTGTGTGTGCACTTAAAATGTGTATACATATAATATATAATAATATCTATATATATATATATATCTATATATATATATATAGTATATATATATATATATATAAGTATGTAATAAGTAAGGTATACATATAGTATGAATAGAAAGTACATCATAAGTATAATATTTATACATATATATATATATAATTATATTATATTTATATATATAATATAATATACATACAATAATGCTCATAATAGAAAAATAATTGACAAAATATGATAGTATGTATAACAATATGATATATATATATATATAGGTATATTATATATAATAATATATACATACATAGCCTGAGTTTTATAGATATATATATAATTATATATATATATATACATATAAATTATATATATATATTTATAATATAGGACCACTTATATATATATATATTAGATATATATAGATATATATATATATATGTATATGCATTATATATTATAATATATAATATAAATATAATATAATATTATAAATATGGGTATAGGGTATATATAGTATACATATATAATTTGATATATAGTAATATATATAATTACTATTATATATATATGTATGTAGATTTAATATAGATTATATATATATATATATATGTTTGTAGGGTATGTATGTGAGTTTGTATGTTTATTGGTATTTATCTAATCTAGTGTATGTATACATACAATATTATATATAATATATAAATTGAGATTAAATATATATATGTGGATAGATGAGAGAGAGAAGAAGAGAGATGGTAAAGAGAGAGAGAGAGAGAGAGATGTTAGAGAGAAGATGAGAGAGTGAGAGAGAGAGATACATATTATTTATACATATGCTTATATGTAGCGTTGCTGGTATAGATATAATTTGTGGGGTTGTGTGGTGGGTGTATTATTTATAGAATCTATATATATATATATAATATAGATATATAGATTACAGATATATTTATATATATATATATATATAATATATATATAATATATTTAATATATAAGCGTGGTGTGTGTGTGTTTGTGTGTGTTTGCGTGTGTGTTGTGTGTGTATGGCGTATATATAAAATAGACATATTAGATATATATTTATATAGTTATTGATAATATATAATATATATAGATATATATATATATATTTATATATTTAATTATATATATATAGGTGAGATATGTAAGTTGTAATATATATATATATTTATATATATATATATAATATAGATAACATACTATATAATATATAGATATATAATATATACGATATGTATATATAATATATAGTTTAATGGTTAGTGATTGATATATATATAAATATATATATATTTATATATATATATAATATATATAAATACTTACATACATATATGCATATGCATATTATATATATCATATTATATTATAAATATATATATATAATATAGATAAGATATAATATTATAATATATATAGTTTATATTATAGATACATAATAAAACAAGATATGGATATATATATATATATATATATAATATAATATATATATAGTATATATATATAAATATATTTATATAAAGTATATAATATATATATAAGATATATATATAATATTACAATATATATAGATATATATATATTTATGTATATTTATATATATATATATAGTTATATATATTATTTATGGAAGATATATAATATATATGATAGAGTATATATAATATATATATTTATAATATATATATACACGAACGTACATGTTCATAAATAGAAAAATAGAAAATAGATATATGCTAATTATAATATACGAAAGAGACTAGAGATAAACATATAATATATATATATATATATAATATATAGAAAAACATACGTATAATATATATATATATATAATTTATATATATACATATAATATTATATCTATATATATCTATTTATAATAATATTAAAATATTTATATATATATATATATAAATATATATATATATATATACGTGTGTGTGTGTGTGTGTGTGTGTGTGTGGTTTTGTGTATGGTGTGTGTTTTGTGTGTGTGGGTGGTTTTGTGTGTATGTATGATATATATAAACACACACACACGCAAACAATCAAACAAGCATGCCCGCTAGCACACGCGGCCGTCGTTATTTATATTCAAAATACTTTATGCAGAAGTATCGAGCCCTGAAGGAATTAGCAGAACAGCACCCTGGCCCCGCGCCAAAACCGATCCCTGCAAAGCCAATTAATCGCATCCCTTCCCACTCCACTGCCCCCGATAACCTTTTTAAAAATAGCCTTTCCTGAAACCCCGGGAACGCAACTAATTCACCCTTCCCCTGCCAACTAACCTCCTTCCGCCCTTTTAAACCCATCGCACAAGACTGATTGGCGAATCCTCCCACGAGACGGGGCGGCCAGGCGAGGTCTTTATATACAAATTGCCTATCTATTGGTCAGAATATAGTTGAAACATGGGACCTGCTCATGGTGTCACACAGGGAAGTGGGTGGTAACATGTACTGACTCCACACCCCGATGAGAGAAGGTTCAGGTGCCTTAAAACACACACACTTCACACGCACACACACACACATAAACATGGATATACAATTGCCTGTCGAAGACCCGTTCCTGTAATCATTACACTTCCTCTCTGGTCCGTCATATTTTTCCTAAATATATTTCCATCCGGGAGGGCCCAAATGCCCAGCTGTTACGCCAGAGTAATTCATCTGTGGATTTTTGGGCTCTGAAAGTAAAAAGAGTAGTGGACCAGATATTGCGAATGCCAGAAGTGGGGTAGAATTTTTGGGAATTTAAATTCGCCATAAGTATTGGAAATTGCTAGAAGTGGCCGCGAGTATTTTTGAATCCCAGAAGTGGGCCATGAGTAATTTTAAGATTTGAAAGGGGCCACGATTTTTTTGGGAGCCTTTTGGGGGTCTTACATTTTTCTTGCCTCTTCCCTGACCCCTCAGGCATATATCAATGTAATAAGAAGCCCCTCCTACCCCCAAACGATATTTTATGGGGGCGTGTAGTATTATGATTTACATACTGATAGGGAATATTCACCGAGCGCTCAGGTTTTTGAGACAGTATAAGGATACTGTGTAATACACAGTATAACTAATTGATCACCCGTTTTGCCTTAACTAATTATGACGTAGGAGAGTACTAAAGGGAGAGAACTTACTACCTTTGTGAGTGGTGGGATTTGATAGTTCGATGTGTACATATGTGTTTGTTTGTTTGTGCTGCGGTTAGTGTATTTTGGTGTATGGATATATGCGGTATGTGTGTTATACAATTACATGCTGTACAGATTATTATAACCGTAATATATTTTTATCTTACAGTGTGAAATCATTTGGGTTTCCACACAGTAAAAAGTTCTGTAAATCAAATTATCTCCATAATACGTCAAAAAAGGGGGAGGAGAGGTAGTGTATGGGTCATTTATGAGGTCTCTTAACAATACACATTCATATTCTATATCGTATTATGGAAGCTTTTATCATACACCGTAACTATAATTGCACCAAGAGACTAACATAATGCATGTGGCATTGTAAAACATACTTAAGCGGTATAAAGAATTAATGATTCTGGAATCTTCACGCACACACACGCAGGCTACAGCATTCTGACCAACAATACTGAGTTGTACTGACCACCCAACCCCTCCTATACCCGACTCTCCCCCCCTCTCCTGTTATTCATCCCACTTGTCCAAATCACAGCACTTACGCATCACCGCAAACCATATCAGATTCGTAGTGCCCTCTTGTTTTGATGTTGGTAATCTACACAAAAAATAAAAAATAAAAAAATCGTTAAAATGATAGTGGCGATACTTTGCAGAATTCCGATAGAGTTGACCCGGGGGTTTTAGGGGCATAAAAATTTTTTTTTCCTTTATAACAAGTTCTATGAACCATATCCTCAACATAAACTTTTTTAATTATCCCCCTAACCCTGATCATGAACACTGGTAAAAAAAATGACAATAGTGACGGTGATAAAAACAAATTATAACGATAATGAAAAAATTTTTATAATATTGTTAAGGATGTTAGTAATGGAAAGTGATAAGAAATTAGTTGTATTGCTAAAAGTGATAATAATAATGATAATGAAGATGGAGGAGTAACAATAACTATCATCATACCATTATCATTACCCTCATTCAATTTCATGTTTTTTACTAATTTCATTATTTATATAATTATTCCATTATCATTATAATTATCAATTTTCTTAAAATTAATCTACCTTCATTGTTCTCGTTGATAATCTTCTCGTTGTTCTTATTATGATCATGTCCCTTGTTGTTGATATTACATTTCTAACGAATACTATGCCTTATCTTTAATTTTTCATTATATTCTATTATTTATTATTATTATCATTTTCCTCATTTTGTTAATTATCATTTTTCATTAAATTGCGTTGATATAATATCACTGATTTATTTTCGGTAGTTTGTCATTATCATTTTATAATGTTATCATTATCATTAGTATTGATTATATCATCATAAATTTTCCCTCTTATTTAGTAAATTTTTCTCACCATTATTTTAATTGAATTCAGATAACAATTCTTTCTATTCTAATTTTCGTTCTTTTCGTTTAAATTTTTTGTTGCATTATTATCTATCACCCCTTATTATTGTCATTATCATTACACTATTATTATGATTATCATAAAAATCATTATTGCCATTATCAGTATTAAAAATGATCTTTATTGTTATCATCATGATTGCCATTAATATCAAATTTTCATTATAAACCCTATTATTTTTCATCATCATTATCATTATAATCACCAGCAACAACGTTATTGATATTAGCATTATCATTATTATTATTAGAGATGATTCATGTCAATGATAAGAAAGTTAATAATATCAATATTAAACATGCAAGGTTCTATACATTTTTCTCATGATTTCGTGTTGTCTCCTCTCCCTTCTTCTGGGAATAGATACAACAGTTAAACGTAATTACAGTTTAAATTCAGACGAAGTAAATGAGAGAACTGCAATAAAAATTATGGTTTAAAACCCCGCCCCTTCCC
>NW_028234405.1:34235492-34237992 GCF_977035675.1 Penaeus japonicus
ACAATATCAATATTAATATCAATTGTGTGTGTGAGAGTGTGAGTAGATATCTTTGATTGAATGTATTTGCCGAAAAACTTTACTTCCATGTTTGAAAATAACTTTAGAACCTAAGAACTGTGCTCCCCCCAATTCCACAAGATTCCTTTCTATGAGACCGAAAAATTCTTCAAATTCTGTACAGATAGTTTAAGTCCCGTTCCGCAGGTAAATAAACACGCTCGGAAGTGAATCGATCGTGTTACCTTGATAAGCATGATTAATTAAAAGAAAAAAAAGGGACAAAACACTTCAATTTGTTGTGTGGTTTGTGTGTGTTTTCATATTCCTTATAAAAACTGTCTTTGCAGTTTTCCTTTTTTTCATATCCCTTAAATACCTATCCTTAACATGATTGTGAGCATAAGTATTATCCTTTTATTAGCAGTATTACATCCCTTTCTTGATATATTGGTCGGATATTTAACTGATTATCATAAATGTTTTTTATTTTTTGTTGCTGATTCTGCTTTTATTTAAGTTTGTTATTTTTGTTGATTGTTATTGTTTATTGTCATATCACTAGCATTAATTATTACTCTTGTTATTATCATTATTGTTTCATCATCATAGTACTTATTTATTATTTTTATATTTATTACTAACATTCGGTTAATATCATCATCATCTTATTATCATGTTTACTATTATCATTGTTATCTCATCATCCATTTTATAATGATATTATCACTATTTCTACTGTTGTTGTTATTATTGTCATCGCTATCATCATTGCTATTATTGGTAGTCAATTGCTTTTACTTTAGAATGATTATCATTGTTATCACATTGATTATTCACATTAACCAAAGTTGAGGATATAACTGTTTCTGGCGATTGCACCTCACCATATATATTTTTTAATATTATCATTATTTAACATACCCTTACCAGTATCCAAGACATTTATAGCATCTTAATTTCTTCTTCTATACCATATATTTAAAAAAACGGGTAAGACAATATTACAGTGAAAAAAAACAAGCATAAATAAACACACCTCAAAATGAAACTCTCTGATGACACCGATCCCTATAAGACTCACGCAAACGTGGGACTCAAACATTTGTTGACTACAAGAAATTTTAATTACGATAAGGTTTTTTCCGCTTATACAAGTTCCTTTATACCTATAAGGTCTGCTTGCTATTTATTGTATGCTGATTAATCAGTGTTGGAACTTGTGTTTGTTTAAGTGTAATGTTTAACTTTATATCACAAGATTTACTATATGAAAGGTTTTATATATCATGTGAATCAGTGGAACGCTTTATAAGATGTTGTTCCGATTATCCCGAATATGTAAATTCTTTATTTACCATTCTTATTACTGTACATCCTGCATTATCCAAGTAACATGTACGAATTTATTCGCGAAACTATTTAAATTACTGCAGATTTTCCTTTTTTTTTTTCTTTTTTTTTCTGGGGGGGGGGGACTAGTGAATAGATATGAACCAAATTCCCATCTGGGTGACTTTAATGAATATTCCTCCTGAGCGTTAAAGGCAAATTCATATGATACAACAACTGCCAAATAATCCACCTACGAGATACGCATGCCGTAATAATACCTAAGTGTTTACAATAACCTTCATCCTAATTCACTGTTCCTGATTTGCCTCATACCTAAATGGTTTTACCAAGAAATTCTCATTTGCACAAACAAACAAACCCCAAAGGCCACGCCCTAAGTCCTCAGGCCTTTTCCCCTTAACTTTAGTTAACTAAACCTTTCTCCAGCTGCCAGCTTAAGAGTTTTTTCGCGCCTTCAGCCTAGGACGCCACTGAATCAAAACGATGAATCGCATTTCTAGATAGGTCAATTCTACTCGATTATACAACCACTTTCCTTGGAGTGAAGATCCCCTGTTGATTTTTCCGTTACCTGGTGGGCAAAGTGCAGAGAAGTTAGTGGCAGAACTATTTTTTAAAAACATAACAGTGTGTTAATGTATGTGTCGATACATATATATATATATATAGAATATATATATATATATATGATATATTATATATATATATATATATATATTTATCTATATATATATATATGTACATTGAATACTATATATATATAGATAATATGAAAAATATATAAAATATGTACTATATATATATATAAATATATATATATATATTATATATAAAAATATATATATAATAATATATATATATATATATATATATATATATATATATATATAATATATATGTACAATATACATAGATATATATATATATATTAAGATATATATATATATATATAATATGTACATATATAAATATAGATATATATAGAATATATATATATATAATATATATACATATATATAGTATATATCATATATATCTATATATAAGTATATATAAATATATATATACATACACTATATATATAATATATAAATATATATAAACAAATTTATAAATTATATATAATATATATATATATATATAT
>NW_028234405.1:34250492-34252992 GCF_977035675.1 Penaeus japonicus
GTATATTCACCGAGCGCTCAGGTTTTTGAGACAGTATAAGGATACTGAGTAATACACAGTATAACTACATTGTATCATCGCTGCCTTAACTAATTGTGACGTAGGGAGAGTACCTTAAAGAGAGAGAACTTACTAGCCTTTGTGAGTAGTAGTATTTTGGATAGTTCGGATGTGTACATATGTGTTTGTTTTGTTTGTGCGTGCGTGTTAGTGTATGTGTGTGTATGGATATATGCGTGTATGTGTGTTATACAATGTTATACGATGCTGTACAGAGTATTATAACCGTAATATTATTGTTAGTCTTACAGTGTGAAATCAGTTGTTTCCACACAGTGAAAGTTCTGTAAATCAAATTGTCTCCATAATACGTCAAAAAAGGGGGAGGAGAGGTAGTGTATGGGTCATGAGGTCTCTTAACAATACACATTCATATTCTATATCGTATTATGGAAGCTTTCATCATACACCGTAACTATAATTGCACCAAGAGACTAACATAATGCATGTGGCATTGTAAAACATACTTAAGCGGTATAAAGAATTAATGATTCTGGAATCTTCACGCAAACACACGCAGGCTACAGCATTCTGACCAACAATGCTGAGTTGCACTGACCACCCACCCACTCCTATCCCCCCCCCCCCCCCCTTCTCCTGTTATTCATCCCACTTGTCCAAATCACAACTCTTACGTACCACGGCAAACCACATCAGATTCGTAGTACCCTCTTGTTTTGATGTACTTAATCTACACAAAATCTTAATAACAATATCGTCAAAATGATAGTGGTGATATTTTGCAGAATTCCGATAGAGTTGACCCGGTCTTTTAGGGTCAGTATAATTTTTTTATTCCTTTATAACAAGTTCTAGTGAAGCCATATCCGTCAACATAATCTTTTGTAATTATCCCCATACCCTTGATCATGAACACTGGTAAAAAAAAATGACAATAGTGACGGTGATAATAACAAATATAGTAACGATAATGATTAATATTATAATATTGTTAAGGATGTTAGTAATGGTAATAGTGATAATGAAATTAGTTGTATTGCTAAAAGTGATAATAATAATAATAATGATGATGAGGATGATAACAATAACTATCATCATACCATTATCATTACCATCATTACAATTTCATATTTCATTATTTAATTTCATTACTTTCATAATTGTTTTCATTATCATTATAATTATCAATATCTAATATTTAATCTATCTATCATTGTTGTCGTTGTTATTCTTATCGTTCTTCTTATTATGATCATTGTCATTGTTGTTGATATTATCATTTATAACGGAATTACTATCATTATCATAATTTTCATTATATTCTATTATTGTTATTATTATTATCCTCATTATGTTAATTATCATTATCATTATAATTAGCGTTGATATAATTATCACTGTTGTTATTATCGGTAGTTTTGTCATTATCATTGTTATAATCGTTGACATTATCATTAGTATTGATTATATCATTATTATCATCATCATTATCAGTATTATTCTCACCATTATTTAGATTGATATTCAGATAACAATTCTTTCTATTCTTATTTTTTCGTTCTTCGTTTTATTTGTTGTTGTCATTATCATTCTTATCACCGTTATTATTATCATTATCATTATCACTATTATTATGATTATCATAATTATCATTATTGTCATTATCAGTATTATAATGATCTTTATTGTTATCATCATGATTGCCATTAATATCATTATCATTATTACCATTATTATTGTTGTCATCATCATTATCATTATAATCACCAGCAACAACGTTCTTGATATTAGCATTATCATTATTAGAGATGATTCATGTCAATGATAAGAAAGTTAATAATATCAATATTAAACATGCAAGGTTCTATACATTTTTCTCATGATTTCGTGTTGTCTCCTCTCCCTTCTTCCACTTCTTCTGGGAATAGATACAACAGTTAAACGTAATTACAGTTTACTTCAGACGAGTAGTGAGAGACTGCAATAAATATTATGGTTAATACCCCGCCCCTTCCCCTGCCTCCACCATCCCACGCCCACCACGTTCACCCCATGAGTAATCACCTCGACACACCCCACCTCCCCATCCTATGACCTGATATCCCCCACCCCCACCCCCACCCCATGACCTGATTCCCCCTCCCCCTATCACCATCCCCACCCTATCGACCCCACTCCATGAGCCCTCTACCTCCCCCCTTCCCCTAAGATATTACCTCCACCCCTCCCACACCTTCCACCCTTCCTAATCTACCCCCCCCCCAAACCCCCCTACCAATCCTAAAAAGTATCCTCCCCCACTCAGGCTATCCCCCCTGCCTAAGCTACACCCCCCCCACTCCCTCCCTACGAGGAGTCCCCGGGATCTGGTCTCCCTCCGAGAAACCAAGATCCTTTAAACGTGTCCTCGCAACATAAATCATGAAGGAGATAATTACTAGAGGAGAGAAAAAAAAACGACGACGCATATAACAAATGG
>NW_028234405.1:34260492-34262992 GCF_977035675.1 Penaeus japonicus
AATGTATATATATATTATATATATATAATTATTATTTAAATATTTATTTATTTATTTATATTATATATATATATATATATAATATATTATTTATATATATTTATATATATATAAATAATTATATTTATATATATCTAATATATATTATATATAATGTATATATGTCTATATATATCTATATATATATATATATATATATATATATACTATATTATATATCTATATATATTAATTTTTTAAAAATATATTTATATATAAATATTCCATATTATTATATATATGAATATAGATATATCTTCTATATTATATATATATATATATGATATATATATATAAATATCTATATTTGATGAGTGTGTATTCTATATAAATATATATATATATATATGTGTGTCTGTTTTTGTGTGGGTGTTTGTTTATGTGTTGTTGTTTGTATATAATGATTTATATATATATATATATATATATATATATATATCTATATATATATATATATATATATATATATGTATGTATGTATTTTTTATATATAGAGATATTTTATTTATAGATATATATATATAGAGATATATTTATTTGTATGTTGTATATATAAACACAATACAATTTATAGTGATATATATATATTTTTATATATATATATATATATGATTGTATACATAAACAATATATATTCAATATATATTGATATATGTATAATAATTTATTATACTATAAATATATACTTAAATATATATATATATAGATATAGATATTTTTATATTTATATAATATATATATATATAGATTTATTAAGATATATATTCAGATACATATACATATAATATATTATTTATATATATATATATATATATATATATTATATAATTATATAGATATATAGATATATCAATTTAATAAATATTGATATATATATATATATATATATATATATATATATATATATTAATAATATTGTATAAAATATAAAAATAATATATATATATATATATATATATTTGTATTTATATATATAAATTTCTACACACACACCACATATAGACACACACACACTCACTCACACGCATCACACACACCACCATACACACACACCCACACCAACACAACACACTTATGTTATTATATATTATATACATGTAGATATATATATATATATATATATATATATAGGTATCATATTGTTTATATATACGTTCCACACACAACACACATTTATACACACACACCACTCACTCACACGCTCACACACCCACTTATCATACACAAACACACACACCCACACACACACACTCAACCCCCATATTATGTATATTCTATAATATAGATACATAGTTATTGATATTAGATTTCTAAACAATTATATATATATATATATATATATATACTTTATATGTATATATATTATAAGCATTTATTATTATTATACACATATAATATATATTTGAATTATGGATATATATATGTATGTTTATATAAGCATATTTTATAAACATATATAATATTTTTGATTATATGGATATATGTATATATATATGTATATATATTTATATATATATATATATATATATATATATATATATTTATATATTGTATATATGTTAATATATATATATATATTTTTCATATTATATATATATATATCTATCTCTCTATATGTATGTATGTTATATATGTAAATAAGTAAATACATATAATACTACAAGGTATATTTTATTATAATATATATATATATATATAGTTAATATAAATATTTAGTTTTAGGTATGTATGTTAAGATATGTGTAATATGATATAAATACATATAACTACATACATATATATATATATAAATATTATAAATATACGTATATATGAATTATAAATTATAAATTTATATATATATGAACATATATATGTATGTATGTATATATATTATATATATATATATATATATAGGATATATATATATATATATATACGTTGTAGGTATATAAATTATATGTATATATTGATACATATTAAGATATATATATATATATATATATATATATATATTATTATATATATACATTTATTTACATATATATATATATATATATATATTTTACGTATATATATATAAATCTAAATTAATTATACATTATATATGAATATATTATATTATATATATATGTACATAGATATGTAATTTATATATATATATAGATATATTATAATTTACAATTATATATTATACATATATTATGCATATATTTATATATATATATATATATATACTTATTATTTATATTTATTAGTCTTATATATATATATATTTATTATATATTTATATAATATATATATATATATCTATATATATACACACATAGAAGTATTTATAAATATACTTATAATGTTATTATCTATATATATATTATATATATATATATATATATATATATTAGATATGCTATGTATAACTTATATATTTTATGTGTGATATATATATATAATATATATATATTTATTGATATATATATAT
>NW_028234405.1:34280492-34282992 GCF_977035675.1 Penaeus japonicus
ATACATATACACACAATAACATTCTCTAGATATAATAACAATGATAACAACAATAATATAAATACAATTGGTTAATTAAAATGCTTTCACCGTTCAGCCACGCTGCCGCGCCGGATTCCGGTGCGTACTGTGTCAGAGAGCTTGTAAAAAGCACATTAGCTAAAATACATAGAAACAATAAAAGAGCATGTGGCAGGGTGCTAAGTACTTGAATGGTCAATATTTACAGGTTCGGTAACTCTATGATTGCTGAGGTTCTTGATAACATGTCGACGAAAAGCAAAAATGCAACAAATATAATGACAATGCTCAGGAAGGTGAAGAGTACAGGAAACTTATGGGTTGTGTGGTACGAAGGAAGGCGTCCTTAACCTTGATGTCTGTCTTTGTGTTGTTCCAAGTAAGGTTAGTCTGAGTGGTAGTGAAGAAATGTGATATAAAATTGGTTTGTAATGTGAGGATGAATAGGATAGCGATTGGGTATTGTGAGAGTATTCAAACGGCGGCAATCTACTACAGGCCGTAAAGAGACATGTTTCTTGGGTACTAGAATCATCGGGGCGCTCCATGGCGAGGTGCTAGATTCAGTTAAGTCGAGCTCAAGTAATTTGCGTGTTTCTTCTTCAAAATCGTGTTTGCGGCTATGCGGGACGCGATAGGCACTTATGTACACTGGGCGTGCATCTTTTTTTTTTTTTTTTTTTTTTTTTTTTTTTAATCAGCTGTGCTGTAAAACATCGATACTTCCAATTGGACGGTTTGGGCTTGGCAGCAAATGCGGAAATTCATCAAACAGCCAATCTAACATGGCATTCCCTTCAAGAATTTCAACAGGAGGAAAATCATGCAACGAACCACTCAGAACTGCAGGTGTCGGCGGGCTAAGAGCAGGTGTGGTGGTGGTGGCTAGCACTGGGGCAGGTAGGTCCTGCTCAACTGCCGGGAGTTGCGCGGGTAGGGCTACTAAACCATGTATCCTTACATCATCGGGACACACCAATACTGTGCCAGTCGTAAAAGGCACGCTCGCCGGCACCGTACAATCCGTGAATGGCTTCTATAACTTAGGTGGGGTCGTCAAATTAACCTAAACTCTCTTTTGTCGAACCAGATTGGTGATTATAACCATTTGGTAATAAATAGGTTGATTATGATACTTTTGTAAAACATAACGATTTGATCTTGAAATCTTGCATTCCACCAGTTATCAATCTCTCAAATACATTTTTGCCTCGACAAAAAAGAGAATCTGCATACTTCATTGTGAATCTATCTTCCACTAGCCCTCCATCTCGCGCTTGGTCTCCCCTTTTTCTCAACCCGGCCGTTTCTAGGTCCAGCAATCTCCGTCCCACATAATCCACATAAGTTCTTCCTACAGCGGCGCCCTTACTTTTCCTATTCTTATTTATCATTCCTAGATTACATTTCACGTAGGATTCTTGTTCTCAACTCTACCCCTCATCGTATTCGATTTATCCAGTAAATCATTCTCCTGTCCTATGACTCCATACTCTCCTTCGTTCTAAGTTGTTGTCCCTCCCTCCGCCCCTTAAAGCATAGCACTTCTCACTACTGTCCGGTGCAATTCTCTTTCCAGATTCGTTTTTATTTTCTTGATATACTGCACTCTGCTATATTTCCGGAAATTGCATTCTCCTTCCCATTTCTGTTACTGTTTCCCCATCCTTCTCCACTGTTGGTCCCAATTATCCAAACTGGTTAACTGTGTCCAGCCTCTCTCCTCTAATTGTCACATCTATACATGCATTTGCAACTTTTCTCTCTCTCTCTCTCTCTTTCTCTCTCTCTCTCTCTCTCTCTCTCTCTCTCTCTCTCTCTCTCTCTCTCTCTCTCTCTCTCTCTCTCTCTCTCTCTCTCACTCTCTCTCTCTCTCTCTCTCTTTATTTTTTATTTTTTTTTTCTACTAGGTGGCTAGATATTGTATCTTTGTTCTGCTGATCTTTTAGCGATGCTTCTAATGTCTCTCCGGAGTCCCAAAGCTCTGTTCAGGTCTTCTCACAGATCGCAGTCATCTAATAAAATGATGGTATTCTCTTTCTCACTTTTAATGGTATTACAACAATTTGCACAGTAAATAACTGAACTTTATATTTCTGGTGTACTCTAACCGTGATTTTGATTTCTTCTCCCTATACGGCCTCGCGTCTCATCGTCGTCCTGGCTTTCTCATACATGTTTAGAACCAATTTCTAGGTTTCTTGTACTCCTTTTTCCCTCGATTTCTGTTCTTTCATATGCCTTTCTAAAGTCAATATATGCCTTTTGCAAGTCTCCCTACCCTTCTCTTTGCTGCTCCTTCAAAAACCTCAGTGCAATTTGTGTACGTTCCTCTTCCTGAGTTTCTTGTATCTTCATGATATCTTTTGATCCTTGCTCAATGATTTTCACCTAGATTTTCAGCTTAAGGAGAAATTTGAATCCTTTTTGGTTTCTAGAATGTAGGATTTCGAACTTTCCTTTTAAGTAGCAATAGCAT
>NW_028234405.1:34287992-34290492 GCF_977035675.1 Penaeus japonicus
CTCTCCCTCTCTGTCTATCTATCTCTCTCTATCTATCTCTCGCTATCTATTGATCGATTAATCTATCTTTTTATCTACCTATCTTTCGATCTATATCTATCTATCTATCTATCTATTTATTTATCTATGTATGTATGTATGTATGTATGTATGTATCTCTCTCTCTCTCTCTCTCTCTCTCTATCTATCTATCTATCTATCTCTCTCTCTCTCTCTCTCTCTCTCTCTCTCTCTCTCTCTCTCTCTCTCTCTCTCTCTCTTTCCACCTCTCCCTTTTAAAGAGTATCACCCTGTCTTTTTTTTTATCTCCGTATACCTGACTATCATCGTGTAGGCCTCACCCCCCTTTTCACTTTCCTCCCTCCCACGGGGCTATGTTGAAGTGACACGACATTAACACATAGACGAGCTCAATCCATAGCGTATCATCCCCTTCCTCCCTCTCTTCCTCTCTCCTGCCTATCCTCTCTCTGTCGTATCCCGAATTCTTAAATCTCGACTGAAAATCAACATGTAAGCGAATTTTACTTCATTTCACCTTTTATCCCTGTGTTTCCTCTTGCTTTTATTATATGGTTGTTCTCTGGTGTCTTCATTTCCCTCTCTTAATTTTGCCTTTTCATCTTCCATCTCTTTGGTTTCGAATGATCGTTTTTTTTCTTTATCGTTATTCTTCATATTTACTATACTAATAACAAATTTAAAACCTTTAATCCAAACACTCCATACAACCATCTCCCTCTTTCTTCCTTTCCCTTTCTTTCTCCTTTTTTAAAAATAGAATCAGTTATTGCGTGCCAATCACTTTTTATTTCCCTTGTCGTACATTGCAAGTAACTTCTCACACTATGCAAATACTCGTAAATATCTAGCAATACCATCATCTTGAATCCTTGATACAGTCTTATCATATCCCACAATCAGACACTAAAACATCATCCTCATTAAGAATACTAAAAATTCCCCAAGCGTTGATCTCTCAGCTTAGAAAGTCTGCGGACAAAAACCCTGTTTTCAGTATATAAACGCCCCACCATTTTTAGGCTTCTGCATCTCGTGGTGACCTCGTTGTCGCCCTTGATTCATTATCCCGATGTGTGTGACCCGAATTCCCGACGGTCTGCACACTCGTAATCGTCTCTGCTTCTCTGTCTGTCTGGCTAAGACTTTGGTTCTAATGTTAAAATGTTTCTTTGTCTCCTTCTTGTTGAAGTGATCTTTCTGCCTTATTTTTTGTCTGGCTCTATGGTTGCTCGTCTTCCTCTCTCTCTTTCTCTCTTTCTCTCTCTTTCTCTCCCTCTCTGTCTATCTATCTCTCTCTATCTATCTCTCGCTATCTATTGATCGATTAATCTATCTTTTTATCTACCTATCTTTCGATCTATATCTATCTATCTATCTATCTATTTATTTATCTATGTATGTATGTATGTATGTATGTATGTATCTCTCTCTCTCTCTCTCTCTCTCTATCTATCTATCTATCTATCTCTCTCTCTCTCTCTCTCTCTCTCTCTCTCTCTCTCTCTCTCTCTCTCTCTCTCTCTTTCCACCTCTCCCTTTTAAAGAGTATCACCCTGTCTTTTTTTTTATCTCCGTATACCTGACTATCATCGTGTAGGCCTCACCCCCCTTTTCACTTTCCTCCCTCCCACTGGGCTATGTTGAAGTGACACGACATTAACACATAGACGAGCTCAATCCATAGCGTATCCTCCCCTTCCTCCCTCCCTTCCTCTCTCCTGCCTATCCTCTCTCTCTGTCGTATCCTCGACCGAAAATCAACATGTAAGCGAATTTTACTTCATTTCACTTTTTATCCCTGTGTTTCCTCTTGCTTTTATTATATGGTTGTTCTCTGGTTCATTTCCCTCTCTTAATTTTGCCTTTTCATCTTCCATCTCTTTGGTTTCGAATGATCGTTTTTTTTTCTTTATCGTTATTCTTCATATTTACTATACTAATAACAAATTTAAAACCTTTAATCCAAACACTCCATACAACCATCTCCCTCTTTCTTCCTTTCCCTTTCTTTCTCCTTTTTTAAAAATAGAATCAGTTATTGCGTGCCAATCACTTTTTATTTCCCTTGTCGTACATTGCAAGTAACTTCTCACACTATGCAAATACTCGTAAATATCTAGCAATACCATCATCTTGAATCCTTGATACAGTCTTATCATATCCCACAATCAGACACTAAAACATCATCCTCATTAAGAATACTAAAAATTCCCCAAGCGTTGATCTCTCAGCTTAGAAAGTCTGCGGACAAAAACCCTGTTTTCAGTATATAAACGCCCCACCATTTTTAGGCTTCTGGCATCTCGTGGTGACCTCGTTGTCGCCCTTGATTCATTATCCCGATGTGTGTGACCCGAATTCCCGACGGTCTGCACACTCGGTAATCGTCTCTGCTTCTCTGTCTGTCTGGCTAAGACTTTGGTTCTAATGTTAAAATGTTTCTTTGTCTCCTTCTTGTTGAAGTGATCTTTCTGCC
>NW_028234405.1:34385492-34392992 GCF_977035675.1 Penaeus japonicus
AACATTTGTGTCTATCTGTTGTTCCTTTCCCCCTCAGCAAGGCAGAAGCGTGACACAATCCCTGCAGTTTTTTTCTTACCTCGAAACAACCAACCCTTCTCAACATTATTTCATCCAACATTCTCACAGTACTCAAAGTTGCAGGACTTCATTCATTTTTCTACAATTAAGAAACTCTTCTTTTTCATTCATCTCAGACGCGCCTCCGTGAGTTTCTATTTTTTTTCTTTCTTTTTCTTCCGTCAAAATGAGAAAACTTGTAACCGTCTCACTAAAAGCATCTTCTTCAGCGTGCTCGGCTGCGCAGCTATGCCATTCTTTCGTCCATTAATTTTGCGTGTTCTAAGTTCTCGGTCTTTTTTTTTTTTTTTTTTTTTTTTTTTTTTGCAAGATTTTTATTTTCGTTTTTTTCTCTCTCTCTTTGCTTTAACGGATTGAAACTTAGAAATAATGGTCTTATCCTCGTAGTACATGAATCCGTTTTATAGTCGTTGCTTTTTGTTGTTGTTTTTTTCGACCTGAAACACTTCTGAAGACATTTTTCGAAACAATGATACCAACCTCACTTGATGTGAGACTAAGTCATTATCTTTGCGTGCTCCCCCAAGTCCTCACCTTTATTCCTATTAAGATGCCCGTTAAGATAAACTCACTTGCATTTGTATTTCGTGCAATCTCGCTGTTGTGTTCCCATAATCTTTGTGCGAATTAGTAGCTGTCTTGGTGCGACTCCTCCAAGTCGTGGTTTGTTTGTGTATATCCTTTTATCTCATTCCTGATAAGTGCATGTTTTTTTTTTTTTTTTTTTTTTTTTTTTTTTTACTTTGAATGATTCTACTTACTTTTTTCTTGGGGGAGGGGTTCTAGTGGAGGCGAATAAGATTCGCATATCGAATATCGAATGTAAGGTTGAATTTTCTTCTATATAAAAAAGGGCCAAGGAGAATTGCCGCGCAAAAAATGAAGAATTTAATAGAAAAATATTATAGAAAATGACACGTTTGTCTGTTTGCTTCTAAGGAGAAAAACAAATATCTAGGTCTTCTTTAACATACAAGTTTGTTTCTAGAAAGACAGATGTTCGTGAAGCAATTAAACGTAGTTTTAAAGAACGTACATGAATACAAAAAAAAGTAATATGATTAGAAAGAGCAAGAAAAATTTCGCTCCATCACCTACCCCCCCCCCTCCCACGTCTCTACACCCGCTACATACCCACCTATTTTTTTCATTTTCTTTTCTTGTTTTATCGGAGGTAAAATATGTACGACTCACACATTCCAGAAACCTTCTTGCGTTCTCGCGAAAGAAATCCACAGGGCAGTTAATATATTTATGAATTAAAAGCTTTCATCCTCCTCCTCCTTCTGCTCCTGCTCCTGCTTCTCCTCCTCCTTCCTCTTATTCTTATTCTCCTTATCACTCTCCTCCTCCTTCCCTTCCTCCCCTCCTCCCCTCCTTTCATCTTTTTTCCTCCTCTCCTTCCATCCCCCCTTCCGCCCCTCCTCCCCTTCCCTACCTCCTCACCTCCTCCCCTTCCCCCCCCCCCCCCCTCTTCCTCCTGCTCCACCTTCATCGCTTGTCCTGAGGCTCCTGGCTCAGCCTTGCCTCGAGGAACAGGTGGATATGACTCACATCACCCATGTGACTCAAGTAATTTATTCACGGACACGTTATCGCAGCCGCAACCACTCGCCTGGAGACGCTTTTTCTCTTTTTTTTTTTTTTTTCTTTCTTTTTTTTTTTTTTTTTTTTTTTGTTCTTGCTTTTTTTCTTGTGAGTGAGGGGGGGGGGTCCACGACGTTTGATAGTGCTTTTTGGGGACGCGATATTGGAATTGCAGTCACTGATTCTGTTTGAGTGCCATTTTCATGAGAAAAGTGAAAAGTGTGTGTGTGTGTATACATATATATATATATATATAAATATATATATATATAGTATATATATATAAATATATAGAAATAATTAAATAATATAGTGTATATTAATATATATGTATAAATATATATATATATATGTAAAGAATATATAGATTATATATATATATATATATTCAAATATATATTGTTATATATATATATAGATTATATATATATATAGTTAATATATATGTAAATAGTATGTATAATATATATATGTATATATAGAAACCATATATACAAAAATATATATATATATCTTCTATATATCTATATATAATATATATAATATATATATGGGTATATATATATATATTATGTATAATATATAATATATTTATCTATATATAGCATATATAATTATATATATATATAGTTATAAATATATATATAATATATATATATATATATATATGCATGGAAATATATAAGTCATATATATATATATATATATATATGCAAATATATATATATATATGATGTATATATAATATAAATACATATATATATATATATAAAAAATGCAAGTATAAAACTATGTATATATATATATATATATATACTTAAAATATATATAAATATAATGTATATCAATATAGTAATAATAAAATATATATATATATCTATAAATATATACATATCTATATATAATATCATATATTATATTCTAATATAATATCATAAAAACAATATATATAAATATATAATATATAATATACTTAATATATAAAATATATATAATAAATCTTTAATAAATATAAACATACATAATAAAATATATATATAAGATATAATATATAAATATATATATAAGTTGTTATGAACTATATATTATATATGTTAATATATATATATATATATTGAAAATATATTATATATATAATAGTGTGTATAATAAAGAAAATATATATATATATATTATAAATATATAATATATATATATAATATATTACAGATGTGTGTAATGAATATATATATTTATATTATATATATTATATTAAAATATATATAATATTAAATAATATATATATATAATTTATAAGTGTGTGGTGTGTGTGTGAGTTTGGTGGTGGGGTGGGGGGTGTGTGTGTGGGGGGGTTGGGGGGTGTGTGTGTGTGTGTGTGATTGTGGGGGTGGTGGGTGTGTGGGTGAGTGAGTGTGTGTGATTACATATATATATATCAATAATATATATATTAATAAAGATATATATATATATATAAATATATATATATATATGTAAATAATATGTATAAATAACCTAATATAAATGACACATCTATATATTCATATTTATATATTATTATATATTATATAAATAGATAATAATATATATAATAATTATTTATATATATTTATATATATATATAATATTTATAAGAGGAGATATATATATATATATATATTTATATAACTATATATAATTATATATATATATACTTATAAAATTATAAATATATATAAAAATATACATAGTGATATATATATTAGAATACTAGATAGGCATTCTTATATATATATAATATATATAAATATAAATATATTTCATATAAATATATATTTAATATATTTATATATATATTATATATAAATATATATAAAAATATATATATATATATAATAAATCAAAAATAACTCTATATAACCATAAGATATATACCATCATATAATATATATAGATAATATATCAATTATATATATATATATATATATATATATAAAAATATAAAAAAAAAAAAAAAAAAAAATTTTTTTTTTTTTTTTTTTAAAAAAAAAAAAAAAAATTTTATTTTTTTTTTTTTTTTAAAAAAAAAAAAAAAAAAAAAATTTTTTTTTAAAAAAAAAAATTTTTTTTTTTTTTAAAATTTTTTTAAAATTTTTTTTTTTGTTTTTTTTTTTTTTTTTTGGTTAAAAATTTAAAATTATTTATTTAAAAATATATTTTTTTTTTTAAAAAAAATATAATAAAATTTTAAAAATTCTTAAATATAATATAAAAATTTTTTTTTTTAAAATATATTTTAATATAAATATATAAATATATTTTAAAAAAAAAAAAAAAACCAAAAAAATATATAAAATATATATAAAAAATTTTTAAAAAAAATTTTTATATTTAAATATTTTATATTATTTTAAAAAAATTTTAAAAAAAAAATATTTTTTATATTATATATTTTTTTATTTAAAAAAAAAAAATTTTTTTTTTTTTTTTTTTTTTTTTTTTTTTAAAAAAAAAAAAATATATATATATTAAATTTTTTTTTAAAAAAAAATAAAAAAATTATAAAAAAAAAAAAAAAAATTTTTTTTGTTTTAAAAAAAAAAAAAAGGGGGGGCTCTTTTTTTTTTTTTTCCCCCCAAAAAAAAAACCCCCCCCAAAAAAAAAAAAAAACCCAAACCCCCCCCCCCTTAAAAAAAAAAACCCCCCCCAAAAAAAAAAAAACAAAAAAAAAAAACCCCCCAAAATTTTTTTTTTTGGGGGCCCCCAAATTTTGGGGGGGAAAAAATTTGAGGGGGGTTGGGGGTTTTTTTAAAAAAATTTAAAGGGGTTTGGGGGAAACCCCTTCCCCCCCCCCCCGCCCCCCTTTCCCCCTTTCCCCCCCGGGCCCCCCCCCGGGGGCCCCCCCCCCTTTTGGTTATAATTCCCCCCTTTTTTTTTCCCCCCCCCCTTTTCCCCCGTTTTTTTAAAAATTTTTCCCTTCCCCCCTTTTTCCCCGGGTTTTTTTGGCCCCTTTTTTTTCTTTTCCCCCCCCCTTTTTTTTTTCCCCCTTTCCCCCCCCCCCTTCTTTTTTTTTTTTTTTTTTCCCCCCTTTTTTTTTTCCCCCCCCCCCTTTTTCCCTTTCCTTCCCCCCTTCACCCCCCCTTTTTCCCCCTTTTTTTTTTTTTTTCCCCCCCCCAAATTTTTCCCCTTTAAAAATTTTTTTTTTTTAAAAAAAAAACCCCCCCCCCCCCTTTTTTTTTTCCCCCCCCCCCCCTTTTTTTAAAAATTTTTTTTTTTAAAAAAAATTTTTTAAAAAAATTTTTTTGGAATTTTTAATTTTGGTTTAAAAAAAAACCCCCCCCCGGGGAAGGGGGCCCAAAAAAAACCCCAAAATTTTTTTAAAAAAAAAAAAAAAAAAAGGGGGGGGGGAAAAAAAAAAAAAAAAAAAAACAAAAAAAAAAAAAAAAAAAAAAGGGGAAAAAAAAAAATTTTTTTTTTTTTGGGAAAAAAAAGGGGGAAAAAAAGGGGAAAAGGGGAAAAAAAAAGGGGGAAAAAGGGAAAAAAAGGGGGAAAAAAAGGGGGGGAAAAAGGGGAAGGGGAAAAAAAAAAAAAAAAAAAAAGGGGGAAAAGGGAAAAAAAAAAAAAAGGGGGGGGGGGGGAAAAAAAAAAAAAGGAAAAAAGGGGGAAAAAAAAAAAAAAACAGAAAAACAAAAAAAAAAAAAAGGAAAAAAAAAGGGGGGGGGGGGGGGAAAAAAAAAAAGAAAAGAGAAAAAGAAAAGAAGAAAAAAAAGGGGAAAAAGGGAGAAAAAAAAAAAAAAAAGGGGGGAAAAAAAAAAGGGGAAGAAAGAAAGAAAAGAAAAAAAAAAAAAAAAAAAAAAAAAAAAAAACCCCCCCAAAAAAAAGGGAAAAAAAAAAAAAAAAATTTTTTGGGGACAAAAACCCGGGGAAAAGGTTTTTTTTTAAAAAAAAACCGCCCTTTTTTGGGGGAAAAGGAAAAAAAAATTTTTTTTTGGAAAAAACCCCCCCCCGGGGAAAATTTTAAAACCCCCCCAAAAAAACCCCAAAAAAACCCCCCCCCCCCCCTTTTTTTTTTTCTCCCCCCCCTTTTTTTTCCCCCCCTTTTTTTCCCCCCTTTTCCCCTTTTTTCCCCCTTTTTCCCCCTTTTTTTTCCCCCCCCTTTTTTCCCCCCTTTCCCCCCCCCCCCCTTTTTTTCCCTTTTAAAAAACCCCCCTTTCCTTTTTTTTCCCCCCCCCCCCCCTTTTTTCGTTTTTTTATTTTTTTCTCTCCCTTTCCCCTTTTTCCCTTTTCCTTTTTTTTCCCCTTTTCCCCCCTCTCCCCCCTTTCCCCCCCCCCCCCCCTTTTTCTCTCCCCCTTTTTCCCTCTCCCCCCCCCCCCTTTTTCCCTTTTTTCCCCCTTTCCCCCTTCTCCCTTTTTTCCCCCCCTTCCCCTCTCTCCCCCCCTTTTTTTCCCCCCTTCTTTCTCTTTTTTTTCCCCCCCCCCCCCCCCCCCCCCCCTTTTTCCCCCCCCCCCCTCTCTCCCCTTTCCCCTTTTTTTTCCGCTTTCCCCCTTTTTTTTTAAATTTTTTTTTCCCCCTTTTCCCCCCCCCCCCCCTTTTTTCCCCCCTTTTTTTTCCCCCTTTCCCCCAAATTTTTCCCCCCTTTTTTTTAAAAAAAATTTTTTTTTAAAAAAAAAAAAAAAAATTTAATTTTTTCACCCCCCTTTCTCGCTCGCTCGCTCTTGCTCTTCTCTCTCTTCTCTCATCTCCTCTCTCTCTCCTCTCTCTCTCGACTCCTCTCTCTCTCTCTCCTCTCTATTTCTCTATCTCTCGCACGCTCGCGTCGCTCGCTCCGCCTCTTGCTTGCCTTCTCTCTCTCTCTCTCTCTAGTCTCAATCTCTCGTCTCTCCTCTCTCGCTCAGTCTCTCGCTCTCCTCCTTTCTCTCTCTCTCTGCCCTTCTCTCCTCTCCGTCATCCCTCAGTCGTCTCTTCTCTCTCCGAAGGCTGGTCTCCATCTCTCTCTCTCTCTCTCGCTCTCTCTTTTGATTAATTTCTCTCTCTCTCTCTCTCTCTCTTAAAATTTCTCTCTCTCTCTCTCTCTCTCACTCCACACTCGCTCTCTCTCCAGCTCTCTCTCTCTCTCTCTCATCTCCTCTCTCTCTATTTCTCTCTCTCTCGCTCGCTCGCTCGCTCGCTCTTGCTCTTCTCTCTCTCTCTCTCTCCTGCCAACTCCTCTCTCTCTCACACATTCCGTCTCCTCTCTCCCGCTCTCTCTCTCTCTCTCTCTCTCTCTCTCTCTCTCTCTCTCTCTCTCTCTCTCTCTCTCTCTCCTTCTCTCTCTCTCTCTTACTCTCTCTTTCTCCCCCCCCCCCCTCTCTCTCTCTGCCTCCCTTCCCACCCCCAGCCTCTCTCTCTCTGATTACGGAATGATGATTTTTTTGCGCTGATATCACCCGTTGTAATTATGCTAATGAAAGACTTTCAGAGATAGAATTACAGTTTCGCGTCCAGAACAAACCTCACCTGCGATAATGAACAGCGAGGATTATGATAATCAGTCGGATAAAGGATGGCCCGCGTAATTTATCCAGCTGCGCAAAAAATAAGAATAAAAGAAATTGATAGATAATGAAAACATAAACATGGGAAACGCAGCAAAACAGAAAATAAATGAAAATATTCAATCGCAGAAATTGCATGGATAAACATTTAAGTTGGGAAAAAGTATATGATCTGACGAATTCTAAATGCATTTAAAAAGTTGCAAAGAGTAAATAGTAATTATTTGCAATCATTGTGTGAACCTTGGGTATATGAAAGCAGACTGAAATTCCGGCAGAGTTTCCTCATCCTCAGTCTCATCAACATCATCAACTGAA
>NW_028234405.1:34395492-34397992 GCF_977035675.1 Penaeus japonicus
GTGTGTGAGATAGGCCTATCTATCCAGACGCATCTTGTCACCCTAATGATTTTTAGGCTTCACATCCTGCCTGAACCTATCGCGTTCTGATTTTCATTTCTCAACGAATACCGAATGTGGAGATTTGTGCTTTGATACGAAGAGGAGGAGGGGGAGAATGATGACTTTTGGTCGGAGGAGGCGAGAGGAAAAGCGGTTGGCTATGAAATTTGTATTTTGTATTTTGTGTGGGTTTTATAGCGATAACATTGATGATGAGTAAATATCATGGCGATAATGATAGAAATTATGATGATAGTAATAATAATGATGATAGTGATGATGATAATGATGAGGATGATAATTATTAGTAATTTATAATTATGCATAATTATGATGATATTAGCAGCAATGTTGACAATCATAATGAAATGATTGTCAACATTGCTGCTAATATCAATATAATTATCATTAGTACTTTTATCCTTATTATTGATTTTATCATCATTATCATTGATATTACCGTAACCGTTTTTTATTATCATTACTATTGTTATCATCCTTATCATCATCATCCTTATCATTATTATTACCATTTCTTTATTGTTATCATTATCATCATAATCATTATCATCATTATTACTATTGTTATTATCATTATCGTCATCATCATTATAATCACCATCATTATAATCATTACAATCCTTATCATCGTTATAATCATCATCATCATTATTATTATCATTACAATCATCATCAACATTATCATCATTATAATCATCATCATTATCATCATAAAAATCATCATCATCATTATCATCATCATTATAATCACCATCATCATAATCATTACAATCCTTATCATCGTTAAAATCATCATCATCATTATCATCATTATAATAATCATCATCATTATCATCATTATAATCATCATCATCATTATCATCATTATAATCATCATCATCGTTAACATATTATTATCATCATCTTCATCATCATCATCGTCGGCGTTGTCATCACACTCACTCACACACACATACATAATATTATTGTCATTATCACTGATTTTCTCTTATCCTTTTTTCATCATTACTATGTTCTTACTATCATTAATTCTGTCGTCATCATCATCATTATCATCATCATCATCATCTTTATTTAAACTTTAAGAATACAAACATCACGCGTCTCTATGCATGCATAAAATTCAACAGATAATCAAAGATTTTGTTAAACAATTTTATTTATTTTTTATAACATTATTCTATAACATTATAATTATTTTTTTATAACGATTTAATTAATTTTAAACAAGCATCGACAGCTTAGTCAGTTGCGTGCGAGACTTACATTCAAGTGCCCCGGGTTCACGTCTCCTTCATTTTTTTGTTATTATAATCACTGGTAGTGTTATTATCTGTGCCATTATTGATATTGTTGTTATATTCATTAGATAATTATTGGCTTTATTGTCATTATCATTTTCATCATCACTATGATTATTAATACTGCTCTTACTATTGTTATTGTTACTATTAGCATTTTTTCATCATCATTATAATCACTATCATCATTATTACTATCATTATCATCATCATTTGCATTATCAGTTATTACTATCATTATTATTATCATTATCTTGTTGTTATTGCTGTTATCATAATCATTATATTATCAATGATATTGTTATTATTATCAGCTCTATTGGTATTACTGTCACTGTTGTTATTATCATCATCAGCATTATCATCAGCATTATTTTTATTATCATCATTATTATCATTATTGTTATTATGATAATAATAATCATCATTACTATCATCATTTTTATTACTAGCATTATTAGCATTAGCATTAACATTAACATCATCATCATCATCATCCTCATTCTTACCATTGTTATCATTCTCATCATCATTATTTTCATCATGATAATTATCATCCTCTTCTTCGTCCTTCTCGCCCTCCTCCTCACCATCATCACTATCACAATTATTCAAACATTGATATCAATATTACATCTGTATATGCATGAATATAATTCAAGATGTGATCATTCAGACCCTCACTCATGCAACCTCTTTTCAGCCGACCTGCAATAGCTCAGTCAGTTGCGTGCCTGGGGTCGCGTCTCCTTCATCCGTTGAAAATCTATTTTTTTGTCGTTATTTTAAGCATTAGAAGTGCTATTATCAGTTTTGTTATCAGTATAATTTTTGTTAATTTCATCTTATGATCACTATCATTATTATTTTTATCATTTTGAATATTATAATCACTATTTTTCTCCTATTATCATAATCGTTATCTTTATTAGTATCATTATCATCATTATAATCTTACTATCATTATCGTCGTCGCCACCATCATCATTTTCATTATCAGTTATTGCTTTTATAATTGTTTTCCTCATTATCGTAATCATGATAAGATAATTGTCATCATTATTGCTGTTACCATCATTGTTTTTATTACAATTTACATTATTTTTGCTATTATCATCATTGTCATTATTATAAAG
>NW_028234405.1:34405492-34407992 GCF_977035675.1 Penaeus japonicus
TGTATAACTTCACCCGCGATCTCTTTCTCTGTCTGTCTATTTGTTTGTCTCTCCCTTAATATGTATCTCTTTATCTATCTACCTCTTTCTTTATTGATCGTTTTATGTGTTTATCTAATATATATCTCCATCCATCTATTAGTATAACTATCGATCACAAAAATCACAGTACTTACCCATCTCTCTGTCTATCTGTCAGTGTTAGTTCTGGCTTGGTACCTAAAGTGTTCCTATATATATTATAGGAGGTATTGAAACCAGCATAGGGTTTGCTTGGTTTACTGAAGGAATGAACCAACATAGCGTATGGTGGCGCAAAGAGAAACAAGGCTGCAGACGGTAGCGCATTGGCATCGTGATAGTGTCCTCCAACCAGGGTGTCCTCATTGGCATCGTGGTAGTGTCCTCCAACCAGGGTGTCCTCATTGGCATCGTGGTAGTGTCCTCCAACCAGGGTGTCCTCATTGGCATCGTGGTAGTGTCCTCCAACCAGGGTGTCCTCATTGTCGGGTCCTCCAACTCAGCACATCCTCGCCTGAGTCCCGCAACTCATCGTGTTGCATCTCCATTCCTTCTCGACATCTAAACTTCCTAGACGCGATCCTTGGCTGCAACTCGTCGTGTATGATGTGGGTCGGCCTTCCATGTCCTTACGTCCTTGGGGGTGTCAGGCTGTTTTCTGCGACAGGTCTCCACACTCTTGGTTGCTGGGATAGGCAGGCCGCGCTCTCCTCCCTGGGAATCTCGGCGTCTGCTACTGTAGAGTTCCTTAACCGTCGTGTGTTCCTTAAGGGAAAAAACAAATATCAAAGGTCAGTGTTTGCGATAATACAGAAAATTTGATTATATTGTTGCTAACTCGGTTTTAAGTAGCTACTTCAATCAAATCAATCTCGTAAACGAGTTGGTTGAAAATTATGCGAATCTGGCAACTGTTCTTATAGGGAAATCAATAGTATATTCACTAATCATTTTGTTAATCGAAGGAAAATCTGTCTATCTTGATTTGGAGAATATTTGAAGCCATAAAAATCAAGTAAACTGTCATGCATTATTCAGTAAAGTTGTTACTAAACCTATTCTCGAAATAAAATCCCGCTGTGATCTCGTAAGACCGTGCGATATCAAACAAAAAACAAACAACCCAAAGCAATAATATACCGACAACTACTTAATTGCAATTTGCATAAAAGATTGATTGCTCTCCACTTTTTCTGTACTTTTATGGTAATAGAAACTATACAGTATTACTGCTCCCATGATTCACATGCTTTCTTGTTGATGCGACTAAAGCATTTGACAAGGTATAATATGACAAGCTATCTGCTATTCTCTTATAGAGATGGCTCTCCACTTATAATACGTTTCCTATTAAATATGTATCTGATTCGAAAAAAACACTGGTACGCTGGATTTGAGTGCAGTCTAATGAGGAATGGGGAGAATCGGGGAGGGATGCCAAACCCATTACTCTTCTCTATTTAGTTAGATTCATTGTCATGCAAGTTGTATGCCACTAAGCTGGGTTGTTATATGGGCAGTGCCTGTTCAAATGAACTTGCATATGATGGTAATTATATTTTATTCCCCTACATACCATGCATTAAATGTGAATATCATGAAGTTGAACTTGATTTAACAATCAATCCAGCAAAATGTGTATTGTTAATCTTCGGTTTGTCTTAGAACAATGTTAAGGATAGCCATGTTTGTAAGAAATATTGAAACATTATTCATTTTATGTCATCTAATGGTAACTTTGTTGGTATAGGAATGGTAATTAGAGACAATGAAATAAGAGCTAACCTTATGATTAATAGCTTGCAATCCACATCACGTTCGTCAAAAGCTAATTGATACTCAGTGTTGTAGAATTTAGAAGATAGAAGCACACGTGAATCATTTAAAGCTCGGCGTAATGTTACCGTAGTTAATCGGGGTCACACCCAAGAGCTAAATCATAGCTGCTCCTAGATTACACGAATGGCTTTCCAGGGAAGGAATAACGTTCTTTTGGATTAGCTTAGATCATCCTTGCACCACAATAGCTAGTCAATTTAGAAACAGTTTGATTTCATATTCTGCATTTGTAGTATCAAATTTGAATATAGATACATCTACAAGAAATATTGATACTAATTATGAAGATATATTCGCTGAATAAAACCAATAAAGATGTAAATAGGCCCATATAATTAAATTAACGACTTGATTATGGACAGAATAATCCATAATGGTTTCACTGCAGAGGAAATCATTTGTGTTCGTGAACATGTACATCAAACAGGTTTTTACCTTTGTTTGTGTGTTTATACTTCAAGAATTCTTCATATAATTCTTCTTTTTTTTCATTTGTTTTTGCCTCTTTTCACGCATTTCCCAATTATACTTTGAGATACGAAGGAAGCATCGATAGATAAACTGATTGTTTTAACATTATTATTTTTACAATCGAAACATGGAACTTGACATGGAAAGACCGGAAAACATCTCAATGGAT
>NW_028234405.1:34423600-34426100 GCF_977035675.1 Penaeus japonicus
AAAGTGGATTGAGGTGGGGGGGAGAACAGGGGAAAGGAAGGGGAGAGGAATAGGGAAGACCGAGGCAATGAAGGAGGGTGTTCCGGGGGGGTGGGAGGTAGAAGGGGAGAGGGAGAGGAAGGGGTTGAGAGGGGAATAGAAGGGAGGGGAAGGTGATGTGATTCTGGAGGGACATGCATTGGGAAACATGAATCTGTTTTCATTTTGAATAATTTTACGCCGGCGTGAGAGAGGAGCTTTCAGATATACCGTTATCTCTTTTCATATGTGTTGACGTGTCCTTTTCTCTTTCAGTTTTGTAATATAAACTTCTTGCTTTTTATCTGCTCTTATAGTTATTTGTCTAACTTTGTCTTTTCATTCTGACTCTTATAAAAAATTAAAAAATTAAAAATAAAAATAAAAAATACTATCATCTGTATCAAATAGAGTCTTTATTTAGACGCCTGTCCAGGGGGAGGACATGAGCACCTCTCTCTCTCTCCTCTCTCTCCCTCTCTCTCTCTCTCTCTCTCTCTCTCTCTATCTATCTATCTATCTATCTATCTCTTCACGAACTCTTCTATCTATCTATTCGCTATCTAGCATTGCCTCCATGCCTCTCTCTCTTCCTCCCTCTCGCACCTCTCGACTCTATCTATCTATCTATCTATCCTATCTATCTAAACTATCTATCTTATCTAATCTATCTAATCTTTGCCTCTCTCGTCGCTCTCTCATCTCTCGCTTCTCATCTCTCACTCACTCTCTCTCTCTCTCTCTCTCTCCATCTATCTATATATCTATCAATCTATCTATCTATCTATCTTAAAATCTATCTATCTATCTATCTTCGACTCCTCTCTCTCTCACTCTCTCCTTCTCCTCTCTCTCCTCTCTCTCCTCCGTCATTCTCTCTCATCCATCTTCACTCTCTCTCGCCTCTCTCTCTCTCCTCATCTCTCTCACTCTCTCTCTCTCTCTGACTCGTTTCGTCTTTCTCTCCTATCTCTCTCACTCTTTCTGCTTTCTCAATCTTTCACTCTCTCTCTCTACTCTCTCTTCTCCAACTTTTTTCTCTCTCTCTCTCTATCTTTCCCTCTTCTCCCTCTCTCTCTCTATCTTTGCCTCTCTCTTCTCTCTTCATTTTCTCTCATCTCCTTTCTCTCTCAAAGCCTCTTCTCCCATCTCTACGTCGTTTCCTTCTCTCTCTCATCCTCTCGGCCTTCTTCGGGTCCATCTCTCTCCTCTCATCCTCTCTCTCTCTCCCTCTTCTTGCTCTCTCTCATCTCTCTCTCTCTCTCTCTGACCTCTTTCTCTCTCTCTCTCATCTCTCTCTCTCTCTTCATCTCTTCTCCTGAGCGCCCTCCATACTCTCTCTCTCTCTCTCTTCTCTCTCTCTCTCTCGCTCCCTCCTCTCTTCTCTCTCTCTTCCTCTCTTCTCTCTCATCACCTCTCTCCTCCTCTCTCTCTCTCTCTCTCTCTCTCTCTCTCTCTCTCTCTTTCTCTCTCTCTCTCTGCTCTGCTCTCCTCTCCTCTCTCTCTCTCTGCTCTCCTCTCTCTCTCTCTGCTCTCCTCTCTCTCTCTCTGCTCTCCTCTCTCTCTCTCTGCTCTCCTCTCTCTCTCTCTCTATATATATATATATATATATATAATTATATATATATAATATATATATATATATTATATATATATATATTTTAAAACATATATATGTATATATATACATATAAAAAATATATATATATTCTTTATATATATATATATATATATATAGATATATATAGATATATATATATATATACGATACATATATGTAATATATATACATATATAAAATTTATATATATATATATTATATAATATAATATATATATATATATATATATAATATATATAGATATATCCCCCTCTCTCTCTCTCTCTCTCTCTCTGTCTTTGATTCTTTCCTCCCCTCCTCAATCTCTCTCTCTCTCTCTCTCTCTCTCTCTCTCTCTCTCTCTCTCTCTCTCTCTCTCTCTCTCTCTGACTCTGTCTCTCTCTCTTCTCTCTCGTCTCTCTCTTCCGCCTCTCCCATTCGTCTCTCCTCGTCTCTTCTCTCTCTCTCTACTTATACTATATATATATATAATATATAATATATATATATATATATAGTATATATATATATAGATATATATATATATATAATATATATATATAACCTGTGTATATATATATACGTATATGAATTATATATATAGATATATATATATATTATTATATTATATATACTCTTCTGATAGATAGAAGATAGATAGATATAGATATAGATATAGATATAGATATAGATATAGATATATATCATATATATATATATAATATATATTGATAATATATATAATATATATATATATATATGTAATATATATCTATATATATAATATAATAATATAAATAACTATATATATGTATAATATAATATATATATTATATAATTATACTTCTATATATTTATATATATATATATAGATATATTTAT
>NW_028234405.1:34433600-34436100 GCF_977035675.1 Penaeus japonicus
CTTGCGCTAAGTGATTATTATATATATATCTATAGTATATATATATTATATATATATATATATATATATATAATATATATATATATATATAATCAGACCAGAGTATTTGGCACAAGCTTGTTTTTAACATGCTTACATTGCATGTGGCTGAAAATTGGCATATCTGGGTTTAATATGATAATATATAATGGTTTGATTATCTCTGCATATCTACACACTTAAATATATTACTGAACGTGTAGTCTGAATGTTTACCATAAATAACTAAAGATATTAGATATGTTAGTCAGAGGACAGATAAGAATAAACAGATTATGTTAAATACCTTTAAACAGGTTAGTATGTATCATGCTAATATCGATGTGCACACGAGAAAAAAAAAGAAATATAATTTTGAAACTACAAAACAGATAATCAAAAGTCAGAGCTGATAAATACATATTAATCGAAGACCCCAGCTGTGCATCAATGAGAACCTCACTCACTTAAATGCCAGTCTGTTCCATATCATCTGTGGCACCTAGAAATGATCAAAAAGCCCTCTTTCATCCGAGGAAAATTATCCAAAAACTCGAGGATAAAACGTGTAATAACAAAGAGTACAGTCGCTACTAGTTTTCCTCTATAAATATATTCAAAGATAATAACTATTCCATAATGAAAAAACAATTAGCAAAAAATTGCATTTCACAATGCTTTCCTTGCTTTGATTATGACATCCCCAAAGGATTGATATTTTCACCAGGTTATAGATTTCTTTTGAATCTTACTTTCAGTATTACTCAGTACATATTCGTTTAACAGGTGCAGCCTAGCTTCACTACAATAAGGACAACTAATGTTGCCCATGAAACTCATATATATAGGATTAGAGATGCCAAGCACCATACATGTCTCCTCTAACATAGAGGATGTAGGTAAGTGCCATGACCTTTCTTCCTATAAAGCATCTAATCCAACAAATACCATTGATTATATTAACTTTTTTCCTCGTAAATACCCATAAACTATGACCATTAGTATCCGTCATTAAAGCACCTCCAAAACCTCCTAATGTCATAGGTGTTAGTGTCAATATTAGACCAAAGCTTCATTGCACTTTCATCCACTGGCTCTTTGCCCGTCTCTATGGACATTCAAACCCAATGAATGATCATTTAAAATAGTGAATTATATATATATATATTTTTAATACAGGGGCACTCTCAAAGACAAACTGGAATCTTTTCCTTACCCATAGTGATACAGGTAAAAATTGTATCCCCTTTTAGATCCTTTATATAGCATTTATTATAAATATTTCCCAAAAGTAAAATATATTTCAACACAAATACGCGAATTATATATATATATATATATATATATATATATATATATATATATATATATATATACATACCCCCCCCCTTATATACATATATATATATATATACATATATATACATATATATAATATATATATATATATATAATATATATATATATATATATATATATATATATATATATATATATATATATATATATATATATATATATATATATATATATATATATATATATTATACTAGGAATTATTACCTTTGAGATTTATATATTGTTTAGAAATCATTTAATAGAATCCATATTACTACTTTTAGTAATTAACTGATTTCAGACCACCCACCAAAGAGATCTGGGGAACTATAAAGTAAATAGGGAACACCGAATCTAATAATTGCACACTTTGTAAATCACAATGATCCACTATTTTTATTATACATACGATATAACAAATGTCTTTGACACATACAGCTCTGACAAAAACATCTAATCTTGGTAACCAACTCCTTGATACACAAACATCCCTCCATGCCTGTCTTCAAGAGAACTTTCCTTACTCAATGGTCATTCCAATAGTAAATTGTAATGACACCATAAAAGCAAATGCACTGCTCAAAAAATAAAATCATATAGAAAAGCTCTCATTCAAAGATAGTAAAAATCATTCCCATCCATAAATCAGGCTGATATATCAAATTATTAATAATTATTCATTCTATTAGTTTTTTTCCTACAATCCTTGAAATACTGATGAAAAATTCTTAATAATTTGATTGAACTGAATCTGTTAAAGGACCAATTTGGTTTTCGACTAGATTAAATCCTCTCAGAAAAGATGTATGTAGATGTGTGTATAATTGAACTAAATCTTATCTATACAATAGGACAAAAGTATATAGTTCAGCAATTATTCCCCTAGTTTTAAGCTTCGCGAAATGGGAGTGCCACAGATTATTATACTAGGACCTACACTATTTCTTTCATATATACAGGACAAGTGTAAAACTTCCGAATTTCGAATATTGCACATAATTTTCATGTCTAAAACATGTTTTTGTTGCATGCTATTCACATATCAAACATACATCCAATTTACAGTATGTCTTAACTCTATCTTCATTATATATTTTGCTTTCTTTAAAAGGCTAAATTTGTGATTGTGGACGATTTCTGTTTG
>NW_028234405.1:34471100-34473600 GCF_977035675.1 Penaeus japonicus
TTATCATAATCATTATTCCTATCAATGCATCATCAGTAATGATTATTACTTTCACATTATGTTTTCTATTACCAACATTATTGTAATTGTAATTATTGTTACTATTGGTATTATTGTCATCATTATCATTATTATTATTACTAATATCTTCATATCCATGAATAATGGTGCTATTTTATCATTATTATTCTTTAATATCATTATAGTCACTCTCCTTTCACTACTTTCACCATTATATCTATATCTTGAAAATTCATCACTATCATTCTTATTATCTTACAATTATCACTATAATAATAATTATCATTTCTATTTCTCTTCTTTATACAGCTTTTCCACCATCACTATAATTATCAGTCAACACCATCAACTAATTCTTATCTGCTTGTGGTAACGAAGAATTTCAGATAAACAGATAATAAAAGACAAATAGACACAGATAAAGAGACGAAGACAAATTGCAGAAATAAAAAAAGTTATGCAGAAAAAATGCACGGCAACAAGAGTGTTGAAGAAAATGAAAGAAATAAACTTTTATTTCCAGATTAAGGAGCAACACCAGCCAAGGACCGCCAGCTAAAAGGTCATAAATACGCAAAGCAAGCAAGCACGCAAGCAAGTAAACAGGTAAATAAGGTCTCGTTAAGGAAGAGAAAATTTACGTTTAATGATCAGTGAATTTCCATTTCGCGCCTCGTTTGCCGTTTCTTATGGTGGTTACGTGAATTTGATTTAAACATGTCTCGTACGTGTTCTCATTTCTGAAGAGATGATGCAGTGATGCTGGTGTGTGTATGTCTGTGCTTGCAGGCGAGGATGATACTACTACTGTTGAATGGTGGTAACTACAACTGATGATGGGGTAATGGTAATGATTATAATGGTAGTAATAATGATGATGACAATAATGATAATGGTAAAAATGACAATAATTATGATAATGATCATATTAACAATAATAATAACAGTAATGGTAGTAAAGATAATTAGGATAATGAGAGTATTGATAATAATGATGATAATAATAATGATGACAACAATGTAATTAATATCAATATTGATAATGCTAAGCAAAAGAGCGCTCCGGAAGTAAAATAACTGACTGTGTTCTCATTAATTAGCATAATCGTAATCATAATGATCATCCAACATGTAATGAACAATTATATGATTATACAATCATTTGTAATTATGAAGTCGTATAATAATAGAGTTAATGAATCCTAAATGATTAACACAATCGGAATTCGCGCTGCAGCGTCCAGCAATATTTCATCGGCTTAAGGTACATAGTGTATTGCAACAATAGAATGAAACAACCGCAGAATTAAGGATATTATATGGTTCAGTGTTCCCGTCTTACTGTGGCTGTTTCGTTTCTGTCTGGGTTCGTATTACAGCAACAATAACATCAGTGATGGTAAAATAAAAATACTGATGGTTATTATGATAATGCTTGACGATCAGAAAAAAAGTCATGTCTCGTCCCATATGGGTTTCTCTGCATCTATGTGTATGTACATCTATCTATCTGTCTATGTGTGTGTGTGTGGGGGGGGGGTGCATGTGTGTATGTATATGTATGTATATATATATATATATATATATATATATATATATATATATATATATATATATATACGTATGTATGTATATACATATATGTATATATGCATATCTATAGCTATACATACATATATATATATATATATCTGTGTGTGTGTGTGCGTGTGTGTATGTGTGTGTGTGTTCATATGTATGTGCATAAATGTATATATACATATATATATACACACACACGCGCGCGCGCGCGCACACACACACACACACACACACACACACACACACACACACACACACACATATATATATATAGAGAGAGAGAGAGAGACGGACAGAGAAGACAGTGAGAGAGATGTGGTGCTGAGTCAGAGCACGCAGACCAGAGCGAGCGAGGAAAATAGAAACAAAAAAAAGACAGATACGCAACTTTTCATAATTCCTCAAACTGCATTTTTTTTATCTCGTCAGACAGTGGAATCCTTTCAGTATTTTTAAAATTCTTTTCCCAACGCTCCATGCTAAGTCAGCCCCCCCCCTCCCCTCCTCTACCACCACCACTTTTCCTCCTTTTTCCCCTCTGACTTTGTTCCCGATACATTTTGATTTTCCTGTTATTCGTTTTCCACCTATGATTTTTTCTCCGAGTAAACGAGAGATATGAATTGCTAGAAATGCTGATGATGATTATGATAACAATACCAATTACTATTTCTACTACTACTAATACGGCTGTTAATTCTTAATAATATTAGCAGAGTAATGATCGAAGGACTGTAATTATTATCATCATTCCCAGCCTGCTTGACCACATAACTGGTCGAGAGCCATGGGTGCCTGTACAAGCAAGCGTTCTCTATTGGTTCCTCTCTCCTGCCGTGCAATCCCCTAACGTTCTCTCTGTCCATTGCATGATGTCATTCCATCGTCGCCTGTCTCT
>NW_028234405.1:34501100-34503600 GCF_977035675.1 Penaeus japonicus
TATATATATATATATATATATATATATATATACTGTATATATGTATATATATATATACATATATATATATATATATATATTATTGCCGCCGTTATCAACGGAGCATGTATTTGATTGGTCAATATGAGGACGACTGATACCACAGTGTAGAACTCACTCTCTAATTTATTGAAAGCGGTCAAAACCTGTAAACAAGTACAGTGTCACAATGTATAAATACTTGAAGCTTAAGAACATTACAATCACTGGTTCCATCCTGGCAGGTTACATTGTAATCCATACATCTATAAAGATTAATATATCACTTATACACTGTCAATTTAGTAATAGCGATTATACATACACTTAGCGGAACTAGTGGACTCTCCCAATTACTACGTGTCGTCACGATGGTGTCTACGCCTTGACTGTCGTGTGTGTGTCTAGACTACAAGTGTGTCTATAGAACAAGGGTCTTGTTCTTTACTCGAATGGGTTTTACTTGTTTATAGTCACAGTCAGGCCACATGGCGGCCTCTCCTGGCCTATGTTATCGTAGCTGCGGAGTCAGCGCCGGCGACGACAGTCACGGGATTATGGTCGGGCCACACATAGAGGCCTCTCTGGACATGTGTTAATTTGCCGTGGTCTCCGCGGCGATTTCTTTCTGTTTATTCCTTTCCTTCTCCTTCCTTTTCTTCTCTTACTACCGTTAGCGGTAACACTCCCCCCTTTTGGGCGATCGAAGCCCAACACTACGAAAGTGGGGACTAATCGAAGGTACAACTTTGAAACACAACACTAACAACGAATACAATGTCACATGGTATGGAAATAAGGTCAATGACCGTGGCAGTCCAAATACTTACACATAGCAATATATATCGTATAAATGTTCATAAACTTTAGTCATATGCATGCGATCTCCTCATCTGTATTGCTGCTGGATAAGGGAAAAAACTCCACGTCCCCAATCATGAAGAGAGAGTACAACCCTGCGTATGCACAGAAATTGAACTCCTCCCATGACATTGGGCCGCCGGGGTGAAAAAACCTTTCCAGTATTTAGCAATACAATCACTAAGTAAGTAAGGTCATTTTTGTTCTATATTTCGTGCGGGACAGACGTATCTTAAGGATGGGTCTGTGGTATAACGCGTGCAACACAGATATATACCACGTGAAGGATATGTCTGACCATTTTTACAAATGTTCTAATTAGTCCACCTCTAAGTGGCACAACTTACAATCGGGCGTGGCATGACCCCAGATGTGGTGCGAACCTGGACTACTTGACAAGCCCATCTGCACCCGGGATGGCCTCAGTGGCCCTCCCCACTCCATTGGTATTATCTGGGATCTAATAGCAGGACCAATTCCAGCAGCAGTATTTCTGGCATGTTCAATCTTGCACCTGTGCATCGTAAGTAAGTGTCAGTACTCTGCACTCCATCTCTCCCGGAACTTTCAGTAATTGTTCATGTATCCATCGTCGACATAGCATAGCGCTCCTAGGCATCCTTTCTAGGTTTCAGGGTAACTTCGCCTTCAATAAACAGGTTTGTAGCTGGTCGTCATCGACCCGTTGTAAACCAATGGTGGACGAAAGAACTTTACGTACCGAACATATCTGTACTTCCCAAAACATCACCGATGTCTGACGCTGCAGGTGGGTTGAAATTCCACAAAACATTTCTTCAGCACTCTATCTATTTTATTCTGCAAGCCACGAAGCAGTATCGCCTGTGATACTGAATAAGAACACATGTTTATTTTGAACTATTATTTTTGTCGCGTGTTAAGTCCTTTGGGCAGAATGATAAGGATGGGCGCCTGTATTTTTCATCAAGGTGGATCCTTCTTCCTCCGTCTCGCAATAACCCATCTGTATTAAGTTTAGGTTCAAGCCTGTAGAGCTTGCTACCTTTTACTAATTTCCCCTTTTAGTAATGCATAGAGTTCATCATGAAGCTGCCTTATCTCTTGCACTGTGGACTGTCCTTTTGTAATCCATCTTACAATTTCATAAACTAAGCCGGCACACGCTGCAGCTTATACTGTGAAGTGGAGTGTTCAAGCAATTTGTCGACTGGAATTTGCTCGTGTAGTTGTGCTCGATATGCCTTGTTGGGACAGGCTGCTGCTATGTTCAATGATACTTGAAAGCTTTCTAGTTCTGCCAATTCACCTATCCATCCCTTCCAATTTTTTCCTATTTTCTGGAGTTAAGCCTTCTTCATCTGGACACTCCTCTCACAAGCCGGTATATATCATAGGACTTCCGCAGGACATTCACTTTGTTAGCCTGAAGCCGCCATACTTCAGTGTGCTCTCCAAATCGACAGCATGGCGAATAGCTTGTGCTTCTGTGTTATTTAATTCAACAGCTTGATGACTGGCATGTACTTCTGAGTTCTTCAAATCAACGGCATGGCGAATTGTTTGTGTTTCAGGGCACTCTGACAGGAGCAAGTCATCAACATCAATTTTCTTTTGGCGATAGCCGAAGAGTGGCCCCAAC
>NW_028234405.1:34511100-34513600 GCF_977035675.1 Penaeus japonicus
GTTCTTTCACGTTTTGTTTTAACTTATATCAGCACCCAGTGTTCTTTCACGTTTTGTTTCAATTTATATCAGCACCCAGTGTTCTTTCACGTTTTGTTTCAACTTATATCAGCACCCAGTGCTCCTCCACGTTTTGTTTCAACTTATATCAGCACCCAGTGTTCTTTCACGTTTTGTTTCAACTTATATCAGCACCCAGTGCTCTTCCCACGTTTTGTTTCAGTTTATATAAGCACCCAGTGCTCTTCCTTTTTTTTTTTTTTTTTTTTTTTTTTTTTTATCATCAACCGCATCACTGATCACGTATCACTTATCAGGTATGCACTGAGCTCTAGGCTCCTTTACTCTTCCAATGCTCGTTTTGCTTATTAATTATCTAATTTAATAATCACCTCACTGGACACATCTCACGTCGCATCACTTTCGGTCAGTGGACGTGACATATGGAGCGTAATCTCCGTAGGTTTTATCTTTACTCTGTCTCGCGCCGTGCGTTACGCCCGCACTCACACCCACACACTCACTCGCCGTTCCCCAGGCACTCGCCTCTCACGGTGTCCTCTTGCCTCCTCGTCGTTCTCGTAACCAGCGGTTCGTGGTCCTTTGCAGTAACAAATTCAGGTCCTTAGTGTTTTGACTATTGCCGCCGTTATCAACGGAGCATGTATTTGATTGGTCAATATGAGGACGACTGATACCACAGTGTAGAACTCACTCTCTAATTTATTGAAAGCGGTCAAAACCTGTAAACAAGTACAGTGTCACAATGTATAAATACTTGAAGCTTAAGAACATTACAATCACTGGTTCCATCCTGGCAGGTTACATTGTAATCCATACATCTATAAAGATTAATATATCACTTATACACTGTCAATTTAGTAATAGCGATTATACATACACTTAGCGGAACTAGTGGACTCTCCCAATTACTACGTGTCGTCACGATGGTGTCTACGCCTTGACTGTCGTGTGTGTGTCTAGACTACAAGTGTGTCTATAGAACAAGGGTCTTGTTCTTTACTCGAATGGGTTTTACTTGTTTATAGTCACAGTCAGGCCACATGGCGGCCTCTCCTGGCCTATGTTATCGTAGCTGCGGAGTCAGCGCCGGCGACGACAGTCACGGGATTATGGTCGGGCCACACATAGAGGCCTCTCTGGACATGTGTTAATTTGCCGTGGTCTCCGCGGCGATTTCTTTCTGTTTATTCCTTTCCTTCTCCTTCCTTTTCTTCTCTTACTACCGTTAGCGGTAACAATATATATATATATATATATATATATATATATATATATATATATATATATATATATATATATATATATATACATACATATATATATATATATATATATATATATATATATATATATATATATATATATATATATATATGTACAGTATATATATATGTGTGTGTGTGTATATATGTATATATATACATATATATATACATATATATATGTATATATATATATATATATATATATATATATATATATATATATATATATATAAACAAAGTTCATAGAAGAAAGGTATGAATGAGGTTAAATGACTATCTAAACAACGCAAAAGATGTATTTGACGCGTTTCGACGGAGGTCTTTTTCAAAAACACATATATATATATTTTTTTTTAAGACCTCCGTGGAAACGCTCACATACAGAAAAAAAAACATTAACAAAAAACAATCATCCTCTTACTTTTAAAGAGGAAGGAAACAAAATCCCTTTTCACCGAGAACACCCGCTCAAGGTAACGTTCCTTGTGGCTCCCGAACTTGGGCTCCCTCTTGGACTCCTGCTGCGGGTCTTCGTCCAAGGGGAAAGAGGGGCGTCTTCCCTTCTGGGTGCTGAGGAGCGAACAAGGGGAGAGGAAGAGAAGGGACGGGAGAGGAAGAGGAAGAAGAAAAGGAAAGAGGAGAGGAAGAGAAGGGAGGGGAGAGGAAGAAGAGAGAGGGTGGAGGAAGAGGAGGGAGAGGAAGAGGAAAATAAAAGGGGAGAGGAAGTGGAAAAGAGGGGAGAGAAAGAGGAAGAGGACGAGATAGAGGAGAGAGGAAAACGAGAGAGGGAAGATGGAGAGGAAGAGGTAAGAGTTAAGATTGGGCAAGTAATAAAAATAATAATGATAATAAGAATAAGAATGATAATGAAAAGGATAACAAGGAGAAAGGTAATTGTAATGATTATGATGAAATGATGATAATGATCATGGCAATAATTATAATGATAATCGTATTAATGATATTGATAAAATTATAACAATAACAAAAACAATAACAATAGCAATGAGGATGATAATGACAATAACAATAATGATGATAATGATAATAATGATGATAATGATAACAATGATGATAGAAATAATAAAGATAACAACAACAATAATAATGATTATAACAATAATCATTGTAATAAAAATGATAATGATGATGATAATAACATCGCTGATAATGATATTAGTAATGATGATAATAATAGAGATAACAATTAT
>NW_028234405.1:34546100-34551100 GCF_977035675.1 Penaeus japonicus
CATAAAAAAGATACGGTGCTTAAATGCAAATATACTCTTAAATTCTACCTTATTTTTCTTTGTACGACACAAGAGTAAAAATGAAAAAAAAAACACATATCGGTGAAGTCATCGCAAATGTTTACAAGCTGTTCATATTACGTAGTCAGCTCTGTGTAGTGATAAGTCATGAAAAACGCAGATGAGAAACAGAAGGCCAAAATTTGATAAATGAGAGAGAGAGAGAGAGAGAGAGAGAGAGAGAGAGAGAGAGAGAGAGAGAGAGAGAGAGAGAGAGAGAGAGAGAGAGAGAGAGAGAGAGAGAGAGAGAGAGAGAGAGAGAGAGAGAGAGAGAGGAGAGAGAGAGAGAGAGGAGAGAGAGAGAGAGAGAGAGAGAGAGAGAGAGAGAGAGGGAGAGAGAGAGAGAGAGAGACGGGGAGAGAGAGAGAGAGAGAGAGAGAGAGAGAGAGAGAGAGAGAGAGAGAGAGAGAAGGAGAGAGAGAGAGAGAGAGAGAGAAGGAGAGAGAGAGAGAGAGAGAGAGAGAGAGAGAGAGGGGAGAGATAGAGAGAGAGAGGAGAGAGAGAGAGAGAGAGAGAGAGAGAGAGAGAGAGAGAGAGAGAGAGAGAGAGAGAGAGAGAGAGAGAGAGAGAGAGAAGAGAGAGAGAGAAGAGAGAGAGAGGAGAGAGAGAGAGAGAGAGAGAGAGAGAGAGAGAGAGAGGAGAGAGAGGGAGAGGGAGAGAAAGAGAGACCTTGGTGTGCACAGAGATTGTTAGTTACCAAGCTTCTACCGTTTTAGAGACGAGGAAGCGAAAAGTGGAAGGAGATCTGTCGTTCACGGAAGAAAGAGAGTAATGTAATTCGCTTAATGATGATATACTTGACCAATAAAGTCACGATAATCATTATATATAATATTCTTACTTTAGCTACCGACCTCATTTAAGAGCATTGGCTGAAAAAGAGGAATACCTCCTTCCTCGCTTCCTGAATTGAGGCAAGTAGCCATGTTTGTTTATGTTCACCTCATCCCTTGGAGATCCCTCATCGCTCCTCGTCTCCCTCGTGTGTGAGTCTCCCATCCCTCATTCTCTCCTCATCTTTCATATATGTACTCGCCTCCCTGGTTGGCTCGAGGGACGAGAGCCTCCCGTGGAAGGCGTGGGCGGGGTTCAGAGAGGGATGTGTCTTTTTTGGGGGGAAGGGATGAGAGGGTTTTGGAAAGGACAAAATTTTGAATAAATTTCTCGTATTCCCTTTATATTTTCTTCATATTTCCCAATCTTCTGATAGAGAGGATAAGTAAAGCTTCAAAAAAGGTAACATGACAAATTAGGAGGTACATATTCTCGTGTTAATTAGAAAAACACAAGAGGCAGGAAATGTAGAAGGGGTCGTAGGCCTAGTCGAACTTGCGGCGAAAAAAATGAAATGGTTCTCTTGAATGGCAACAGTTCCAAGCTTTTCCACGAGGATCTAATCACATCGAGAAGAAATATAATTTTGATTGTAAAGCTATGAGTTAGTGCCTTTGGAATGAGAGAGTTGCCTTTGTTCAGAGTTGTGGGTTGGAAGAATTGTATTGATTTATGGCCAAGGAATTACTTTACTTAAAGGCTTTTATAGCAAGGGCTTTATCCCATGATAATGTTGAGTACTGAAGTTGTGAGGCGGACAATAGCTTACATTGTTGTAATAGCTTGGGAAGTCTATTTTGGTATGAATAACAGTTTATAGTAGCCAGAGTTAATCATAGTTTAAGTACACCAAGTGGAATCTAAAAGTTTAAGCTTAATCATTACAAGTTGTTTTATTATTTTAGTTGAGACAAGAGTCTCACACTGATAGTAGAGAGATATGCTTAGTATGTATGCCCATCAGCATACTTAGAAGTTGAATACCACCAAAAGATAGGACAATTATAATGCAGTATAATTTCTCTCTAGAGTGCTGACTCTGTAGTGTACATGCTTTATAAAGTCCAGAATTAGGTTTTATGGCAGTTGCAATGATTTTAGATAATTTGAAGAAGTTCGAACAAAATAAAGAGTGAATTGACAATTCCCTCATAGTGGCAGGTAAGGAAGGGGTTAAAGATTATTGAAGAGATTAAAGTTATGTTTACATTCTTTATTATTTATATGAAGAGGGTAGGCCTATAAAGAAATTTATTTGTCATTTTTTTTAGTTGTGGTATGTTATTATCCAGGTTATTGTTCATTGTTATTTCCATATGTTCAGTAAATATATGATTCTACTACATTTCTAATCTTCCAAAATACACCAAATATGTAACCATAATTAGTCACATGCTCTTGACCATACTGTAGGAGCTGTAAATCTTAGAGGATTTAGAATTTTGCTCAGGGATAACAGATGACATCTTTACAAGCCATGGTCGGGGTGGGTATGAACTATGGGTAGTCCCTGTCCCTGCTATACCAATGGCAGGTACAGAGTCTTTTGGCTTTCATGGTGTTGATTATTCAGCTAAAGCCTTCCTAAGTTAGCCTATTCCTTGATTTTCTATGCCTTTAGTAACCTATTTGCTTAATACCACTCTTGTCTGGAAGATGAAAAGTGCGCATGTGACTTTAAAGTTAATCCCTGCACCGCAGCCAGTGTGCTTTAATTATTTCCCGCTCCATTGTGTTAAGAAAATTATTCTATGCAAGAGGGGCATGTCCACAGGAATTCCATGCTGCAGCATTGGTGGTAATTATAGTAGTAGAAATTTACTTGCCTTTTCCAGAGTGCTGAATTACAGATGAGGATTCATTTTGGTGATATATGTGTAGCATATTGTTATTTGTATATTTACAAACAAGTTCTCTGGAATATTTATGCTCTCTGGTAATTGAGGCCAATATTGTTGCTATGTGTGACAATATAGTCAGAATTCATTGGTCTTGTTGGCAAGGAAACAACCTTTTGGCAAAAACAATACCCAGACATGAATTTTGTGTATTGACAATCATATAGAAGTAACCTTACATCCACTACAATCATAAGTAAAGGTTTAGTTTTTCTCAAGGCATAGTCACATAGAGAATATTGCATGTGCATTGCAGTGAGATGTTGAATAATACTTAATTCCAATCACATCTTTAATAAGCCACAAGACACTATTTCTTGCAGGAACACTGCAGATATGAGCCTGTATTGGTTGCAAAATACTCCCATTACTTTTAACTCATTGGCTGCGGTATTACTAAAATATGTATATAGTCATGTGGCGGGTTTATGTTGTATGGCACTGTGCCATCCGTGTTTATGACCGATGCTGCCTTGACAGCAAATCATGCCATCTGCTATCAATGGGTTATATGGGTATTTATTTCAGGTAATCATATTGGTTGTGTTCTACCTCTATTTACTTAAAACTAGAATGTGTGACAGATGGATTACAAACTAACGTCCAACACAGAAGTAACACATTATCATGATATCTTTGTGACCTTCACACTTCATACACTAGCAAAGGCAACAATCTTCCACTATGTATATGCTTAACAAAATATGGCTTGGACTTTTTTTTTTATACTAGACTGGTCGGAAAGTCCATAACCTCTACCCTACCAGAAAAGGTGTAGGAATTTCGTTAAACTTTGCTTGAGTGTTGTTATACGGTGGATGCACACTGTACAGGTGTCTCATTAATTTGTAAATCCACATCCAGAAAGAACCTTGTTGGAGAACAAATGGGTATTATCAATAATTTTACCATTGATACTAAGAGCAAGTTATGTATGAAAAAAATGTATTTATTTATTTAAATTTTTTTGTTTATTTTTATTTTTTTATTATTTTACTTTTCATTATTGTTATTTATTTTTTTATTTATTTTATTATTATTATTATTTTTTTTTTTTTGAGAATGAATAATTTTCATGCAACACGAGGCAGAACCTATATTTATAAGTCGTTTTGTGCAACTTTCAGACAAGGTCATATTTGGATTTGTTAATCCATTCGCGACAGGACGTATTTTCACCTACTCCTGCTCATGCTGGGAAGATAACATGTAAAGGCACGTAAAAATATTGCCATGTTCAGAGGAGTTATTTCAGTCGAAAAACATGTTACAGTAATGCCCTTCTAGTTTTATTTTGTTGAACTTTGCCTATATTCTTCACTTCTTTGTGAAAATACCAATGGAAACTGGAAGCAATCTCTTAGTGGGGTATCAAAAAAAACTTGTTGTTGTTGTTGTTGTTGTTATTGTTATTGTTATTATTGTTGTTGTTTTTTTTTTTTTTTTTTTTTTTTTTTTTTTTTTTTTTTTTTTTTTTTTTACCAAAACGAAAAGAACAATATAAATAGTCATGCATGTACATATGAGTATGTACATGTACCTCGTGATGTGACATGACATAACATGATATCATGAGTAATTGACTGATTGGAAGTAGTGTTGCATTAGTAATTTTTTACTTTTACAATAGTTTTTTGACTGATCTTTTTATTCAGCTGGTCAAGAAGCAGAAATTACCATGATGTCATCAATATATTTTCTGTGATGTCATTTTTTTTATGTTATATCTCATTTTATGACACTCAAACACCTAAACTGAAGTAACAGAGTCTAAGAAATTATGTAAAATGATAATATTTAAGAACAATCTAGCGATCTATTGCTGACATTTCAGCTCGTTACAACTGCCCCTCCCGGAATTTGGTGAGAAAATGCACAATGTCTTAGGATGTCACCTGGGTTCGGGGATATTTTTCAACCTCGTGATAGGACATCAACCGGAACGAATGGGTTAATCGTCATTTGAATTTACTATCTAGTTTATTTTACTTAATCAAAATTGTGTCCTGTTTGTTTTTGCCACAATTAATAGCAGGATTTATCAACCATGGAATTTTTAACAGATTGTATGGTACTGACTTTACTTTATTAGAAATCTAGAAATATGTGGATGCATAAGTATTAACAAAAAATTGATGCCAGGCTAGTATGAAAATCATGTTAAAAATAGTATATTGATTGAATAAACTTTCTGAGTTTTAGTTTCAA
>NW_028234405.1:34556100-34563600 GCF_977035675.1 Penaeus japonicus
AGTGAAAGGTGGTGTGAGGAAAATGTGGATATTATCCATTTTGAGCCAAAGCCTCATGAACTGAGTGATCACGACAAGAGCATTTTAGCAATGTTTCCCCCACCAACCAATGAGAATTTTGTGTTCACACAGTCCTCCATGCAGAAGGTACCCACAAGGAACAACTACTGTAGTCGCCTCCATGACCTCCTTCACATTGAGGAGTTAGCCCAGTTTGACTTAATGGCAAGGTTCAACATCAAGACAACCCTGCAGATTGTAAACACATATATGCTCTTACCCTCCACTGCATCCACAGCCAAGTACTCAAGGCCTGGTGAACTCTTTGCCAAGCTGGAACTCTCATCAGAGATCTCGGAAGACTCACACCATGGAAGGCTCGTGTTATCCAACTGTAACACCATCCTTGTTTCCCCTGTCAGTGAAGAGTCAGAGACCAAGGAAACTTTGAAGCAGGAATCGGCAGCCTCTGTCTCACCAAGTGTAGGAAAGAAAGGTTGGTTGTGATAGTTGAATTGAGTTTAGGGTAGACTAAATGTAAAATTCTTGATTTTTCAACCTTGTACTTATTTTTGTTTTCCCTATTATTTTTTAATCACTATGGAAAAACAAGTTTTCTTTTAGTTACACTATTAAAGAAAGTTAAAATCAGTAAATCCTGTTTTTCAAGTATCTGTAAATGTTTTATTTTTTTGAATAGTGAGTCCCTTCATTGATAAAAGTAATGTAGTGCAGTTAGAGCTTTTATGGTTTGTGAACTGGTAATAATAATGCATATTTTATTGTGGCAGAGGGCGAGAGTGAGGAAAAAGAAATATTAAAGCCCAAGCGAAGAATCTATGAGGTTTTAATTGAAGACAAGACCAAGAAAGAAATATACCTAAGGTTCTCAGAGGTTGCTGTCTCTGAGCTACACCTTGCACATGATGAGGAAGTCACAGTAGAAGTGCAATTTCAGCTGAATCGACTGCCACTCTGCGAGATGCATTCTGCTCTGGACCGTTTGCCATCCTTAGATATCGTTTTCCCAGACATGACCCTGGAGCCCACCATCCCATGGAGCCCCATAAAGTAAGTTTTGATATCCAGCAGCATTGTAAACAATATGATAAATTAGAGGGACATATAGAGCAAGATGTATGATTGAAGGAAGGTCATAATCAAAGTGTTTAGTTGATATAATTGGCTCAGTAGAATTCAGCCAGCAATCTCGTAGATGTCAACTTTTTGTTCAAAAAGTAGAATTGCAACCCATTATATTTTTTACATCTTTCTATTTGACTTAGTGTGTTTTTATACATATATCTAAACATCCTCTGCTCTATCAAATGCAACAGTTAAATATATTCATTCATTTCCAGTGTCTCTCTTTGCAGACAGTGGGGTGAAGGTCTAGACATGAGATTAAACCCCAAGCAGAAGGAGGCTCTTGTTGCCATCACAGCCCCACATGGCCTCATTCTGCCTCCTATTCTCATAATTGGTAAGGAAAAATCTGTTATTGTTTGGCCCTCAGATAATTAATTGTATGAGTGTAAGATATATGATAGAAAGTGAAAGTTTTAAAAGATGGTACTACATTTGTTAAATGTTGAGCTGTTGTAACATGGGCTTGCTAGATCTCTTAACAACATAACAATTAGTGTTCTTGCAAAGTTATATAAGTTATATCTTTGAGTATGTAATTTGGTGAAATTACATTTATTGCTTCATATTGATACAGAATCGTTAGAATCAGAACTGGCATCAACTAATGTATGTTCATTGATCAGATATGTATGCCCAGCATTAGGTGATTGATCAGATATTATATGAAGGTGCTGGCATATACAGACATAGTTAGGAAAGACTCTGCCAGTGAATGTGTATGTAACAGTGTACGAATTTTAAGCAGTCCTTCCAAGCTATAATTGCATCACTATATGTATATTATTATTATTTTTACAGGTCCATATGGTACAGGGAAGACCTACACTTTAGCTCAGGGTATCAAGCAGATTCTGCAGCAGCCTGACACAAGAATTCTCATCTGCACACACTCCAACAGGTAATCCTTCTTATGTATGTTTGTATACATCAGTGTGAAGGAGACAAAAAAATAAAGTGTCCAAATGAGTTAGTGAATTAGTTTATTTTTTGCTCTTATATAAACTTTAGAACTCTTATACACAGACACTAAGTTTTGTTATTTCTTTGGCTATCAGTGCTGCAGACCTGTACATCAAGGATTACCTGCATCCATATGTTCAATCAGGACATGAGGAAGCAAAGCCACTTCGTATCTACTACCGGAACCGTTGGGTTACAACTGTACACACCAGTGTGCAAGAGGTATGAAGCTCAATTTTGGTCTGTAATCAAGAATTATTAAAGATGAAGTACAGTCTCTTGATTTACATTCACTAAATATGTTCTGTATATTGTCTGTTGGACGTATTCTGAATCATTTGATATTCAGTATCCTGGAAATACAGAGAGAAAGAGGGAAGTGAGAAGTGAAAAATTAAGTGCAGGAGGGAGGTTGAGAATGTATGTGTTAAAATGCCCTGTTCTTATCTTGCCTCTTCTCTTTCAGTATTGCTTGATTGAAATGGATCAGGGTGTGCGTAAATTTGTCATGCCAACAGAAAAAGAGATTTTAGCACACCGTGTGATTGTGGCAACTCTCAACACCTCTAGATATCTTGCTTCTCTCAATCTGGAGAAAGGTTAGTGTTTAGTGTATGGAATTCACCTTAGTCATTTTCTTTTATGATAAATCTTTTATTAACCCGTTAACGACGGATGACAAGATAACACGTCTAGTGGTTTTTGGGCTACACGACGGGGACGCGTTACTTTGTCCAGCCCGGGGCGCGGGTGGCTCGCGGCCAGTGCGGCCGAGAATCCCGACGCGTTAGGCTTATGCGTTCAAGAGTCCCGGAATTTTGGTCTATTTAAGCCGGATTGGCCCCGTCGGGAACGGGTTAACAAAATAAGTGTCTAATTGCTATGATAGAGAGAAAGCAGCAAATATTATACTTTACTTTTCAGAAATTTGAGTATTTTCAATCAGTTGTTTAAAATAGAATCCAAGTGCAAAGTTCTCACATATGTAAGATATTGCAAGAATGATACTTATAGCATGAGGTTAGGTTTTAGTATTACTGAAAGAAAATACTGTATATGCATTGATTTACACAATGTTAACAGGAATGTATACTTTCTTAAACAATAAAGGTTTATCCCTCCTTTCCTCTCTTATGTTACTCTCCTCCCTTCTCTTCCCCCCCTTCTATCTCATCTCAGTCTTTGACGTCTTCTTAGTGCTGCTCTCCTCCCTTCTCTCTCTTCCTTCCCCTTTATCTCACCTCATTCTTTGATATCTTCTAGGTGTGTTCACCCACATCCTCATAGATGAGGCAGCCCAAGCTATGGAATGCGAAGCCCTCACCCCAATGGCCTTAGTACGGCCAGACACCCGCATTGTCTTGGCTGGGGATTACATGCAGCTGAGCCCTGAGGTGAGGTTCTTGTTCTTATTATTAGTAGGAAAACTGATCTATGAAGTAGTTTGTAAAGCAATCTAAGCCAAAGTGTACAAGCACTTTTCATTTTATTGTTTATCATCACTGTAAATTTTGATATTTTGTGCAACAAAGGAAAGGAATATCCAGCACTTAATTAAAAACAGATGAGCATTGATATGTGACCAAGTTCTTCTGCTGACATTATTGTTAATTGTGAAAAGAGCTGAGTTTGTTGATTGATAATACTACTTAAATTGAAATCCTGTTTCAGGGCAGATGATGATATGATATTCATAGATACTATGAATATTATTAGAATTAACAAACTCAGTGAGAAAATATTGTCACCGGTACAAAGTCAGGCAAAATTAGTCACAACTCCTGTACATACTCAAGCAATCACAATCATGTGGATACCAACTGGATACAAATTGGGTCTCAAAACTGTCTTGTATCTTGAAAAATTTCCAGAACTTCTTGCTGGTCCAGGTCATGCGCATAGACATACTCCTGTGCTGATTTATATAATTTTTTCGTGCTAAATAGGTATTTTGCATACTAATATAATCTTTGCATTAAGTATCAATGGAAATGTCTACATATTTACACACAAACACACACACACACACACACACACACACACACACACACACACACACACACACACACACACACACACATATATATATATATATATATATATATATATATATATATATATATATATATATATATATATTTATATACATATACATACATACATAAATATATATATATATATATATATATATATATGTGTGTATATATATATATATATATATACATATATAAATACATATATATATATATATATATATATATATATATACATAGTTCAGTTCAGTTCAGACAGATATGCGAAGACGTCGCTTCGCCCGGGCTATATGCTCAAGGCGGCCCGGCCTCTGCCAGCTATGAGTGCTGACTCATCTTATCTGATCATCATCGCTGAATTCAATTCAGCTCAGTTCAGAGAGATTTTGCGAAGACGTCGCTTCGCCCGGGTTGTGTGGATGGGGTAGCCCGGTCTCTAGTGGCTATAAGTGCTGACTCATCTGATCATCATAACTGAACTTTTACCGTGGCGGTCAGATTGCCTGTAGGCGCTCCAGTTGCCAGGGGGCTAGTGACAGGCATAGCCGTCTAACCAGCCCGGCGGCTGTCGTCTCTGGGCCCTGCCTGAGGAAGCGAGTGTGCTCGCATTCCATCAGGTAGTGCTCTAATTTGGCGTCCGGCGCGCCACAATACTCACAGCGTTGCTCATCTTGCCCAATAGTGGGGATGATTTGCCACGCACAAGGGTAGCCTATTCTCAGTCTGTGCAGACTGACTTCAGCACACCTTGATATTCTGGGAGAGAGTATCAGCGACTCATAGCCTGAGTACCAGCTGGCCGAGGGGGAGGTTCTCGCTTCCTCTCTGTGTCGCTGCAGGGCACCGACCTGCCCTGCAACCATCGTTTTACGCCTTAGCAGTTCCCGGCTAGGATGCACCACAAGATCACTCAAGGGTTTCTTCCTGCCTTCCTCCGCTAACCTGTCAGCTACGTCATTCCCTTCAATACCAACATGGCTTGGGATCCAGTTGATGATGATGCGTCTTCCCTGATCCAGGATTCTCTGAGCAATGGTGAGAATCGAGGTTACCAGGTAAACGTTATGAAGGGGCGTGCTTTGTTGCAGGCTGTCAATGGCGGCCCTAGAGTCTGTGTGTATAACAACATGCCCGTCCGTCTGGGCTGCATGGGCTAGGGCTCCCATAATAGCTACTGCCTCTGCCTGGAGCGAGGAGGCATTGTCTGATACCCGCATAGCTTTCTCTATGCCCCTTGCTGCAAAACTGGCGCCTGCAGTGCGGGTGGTGGGGTCTACAGAACCATCCGTGAAGTAGGTTTTACTATTCAGCGGCGTGATTGCTGTAATGTTCCTCTCCGCCTCAGCCTTCAATAGAGGCGGTGAGTACTGTGTTTTTCTTCTTGATAGACTCATGACAGAGAACTCTATCAAGGATCATGCCCACGGCGGGGCTGAGACATAGTCAGGGTGGGGAAGGTCCATGCCCTTAACCAGTAGTGTCTCTTTGAGCTCAAAGCGTTTCAGCACTCTGGTTGTGTGTGACAGCCAGGTGTTGTTAGCAAAGAGCTCTTGGTTTTGTGCAAGCCGACGCTGCACTCTCTGTCTTAGCTGCGAGTCCAGTGGGGACTGTAGGACATTTGCAAGGAACTGGGCCGCCATCTGATTCATCCGGGTGTCCAGGGGAAAGAGTTTGGCCTCCAGGAGGAGGTTAGTAACCTTAGCCCACCCAGGGGCACCCAGAATAATCCTGGCAGCTTCTTTTTGCATTATGTCGAGTCTTTTCCTGAGTCAAGGTTTTACTGTGATCAGGGCGACGGAGGCGTAGTCCACAATGGGACGGACAGCATGCACGTAAAAAGATCTTAGTACGCGGTGTCCAGCCCCTAAGCGTCGCCCAGACAGAGCTCTCATGACAGAGAGCCTTGCCTTGGTCCGGTCTAAGAGATGTTTGATCTCGGAGCGGAAGGTGAGGTTCTTATCGATCCATACCCCCAAGTATTGGTAGACGTGTACCCACTCAAGCTCTAGACCTTGGACTCGCAGTCTTTGATCACAGACATCATGTTTCAGCGCCATTGCCTTCGATTTGGCTGCTGAGATCTTAAGCCCGACTCTGCAGCATTCCTCAGTTATTAGGTCCAGACAACGCTGGGCCTTTCTGACTGGATTCACATTTCTTCTCCCAGTGGAGATAATTGCTAGATCATCTGCATATGAAATGATCGTGCACCCCGCTGGGAGTGGAATGTCGAGAAAGTTTAACATGATGTTGAACAGGGCCGGGCTAAGGACCCCTCCTTGAGGGGTGCCATTCTCCAGAGGCAAATGCCTGGAAAGGTGACCTTGGAACTTCACTCTGGCAGTTCTGTTCCGAAAGTAATCGCCAATCCAGGCAAGCAGCCTGCCTTTGATTCCCTTGCGGATCAGGATCTCCTGAATGGCTAACGGGTTTGCCAGTTCAAAAGCCTTCTCCAGGTCAAGGAAGACAATGACAGTGCTCAGTAAGGTGGCCATGCTGTGGGTAGTGCTCTTGCCCCTTGTGAACCCGTGTAGGTGTTCATGTGGAGGTCCCAGCTTCCATTGGAGCCGATTCAGTACCATTTTCTCTGCTGTCTTTCCCAGACAGCTAAGCAGGGAGATGGGGCGGTACCGTCCCGGCTCCTTTGGTTTGGGGACGGGAATTATATCAGCCCTCTTCCAGCACTGTGGCAGTGAGGAAGTTTCCCAGGACTTGTTGATGAGATGCAAAAGTGCAAGCTCACCTTCATGTCCTAGATGGGAAATGATGGGGTGGGAGATCCCATCGCAACCCGGGGCTGACCGGGAACTGGTCTTGTATGTTCGCCGTAATTCCCTCAGAGAGAACATGACATCTGTATCATCAGGCTCAACCGCCTCTTCTCTGATGAGGGCATGCCTGCCTGGGAGCAGTTCTTCTTGGCATGCCCTCAGCTCTGCTGGTAGACCGACGCTACTTGTTCTAGCAGAGAACTCGAGTGCCAGTCTCTCCGCCTCCGTCCGCGGGTCATGGTGGGTCTTTTTGGGGGCTGAGCGATTCGTGGCCTGTCTGATACGGTTCCACAATTCTGAAAGGGAGGTTTGGTGGCCAAAGGACTCACACCACTCCAGCCACTTTTCCTGCTTTAACCTCTTAGCAGTTTCCTGAGCATCCCTGAGAGCCTCTCTCAGAAGAGAGTGGTTCTCGGGAGTTCTCTGTCTGTGAAAGTGTCTTCTGCACATATTTATTCTGTGGTTGACCTCCTTAATCTCATCATTGTAGTACCAGGCGTCCTTGAAACACCCGGACCACGGACGAGTTTTGGGGATGGTTTCTGAGGCTGCCTCGTCTATGGCATTTACTAGTCTGGCCTCAAGTA
>NW_028234405.1:34571100-34576100 GCF_977035675.1 Penaeus japonicus
CTCGTATAGGAAGTCTTTAGAAGACGTAAGCAGTTCGATAACGTAATAGAAAACGCTCGGGCGGTGTTGGAGGCCGCGCTCGAGGCAGTTTGACATTGGTTTTCCCTTTCGTTGGAAAACTGGGGAGGCTTGAAAATAACACATTTTTCCATTATTTTAGACTCGTATAGGAAGTCTTTAGAAGACGTAAACAGTTCGATAATGCAATAAAATAATTCATAACTCTTTACATTAGCTCTTTTATGGTGTAATTATTCCCATGAATCTACGTAACATTGTTCGATAGCAAATAAAAAAGTGGATTTGAATCTTTTTTTTTTTTTTTTTCAGAAACGATAAAAATGGCTTGACAATCGGAAATTGTTATATTACCAATGTTACAGCATATTCTATATGTATGTGAGGTTATGTTTCTTGGAATTACATGTGGGGAATAAAAAAGGGAGTGAAGCATATACATGTATTACAAGTAAAATAACTATTTACAATATATACATTACATACCCTCTAATAATTTACCTTATTGTGATAGTGTTCAAAACAGGTAAAAACACATAGAGGAACTTTACAAATGAGGCACTCTGCCTTAGTCATTTTCCTTTTGCCATGTGTGTAACACACATGGCACCTTTTATACTTCCTTCCATCAATCTCTCTGATGACGTGGGGGTTTCTGCCCTGCAATCTAAGTGCAGAATTAGTTACGGATGGCCTTCCCCTTCCGCTGTACTTGGGTGCCTCGGGCAGATATTCCCGGAGAAGGCCCCTGACCACCTCCTCCCGGAATGCCAGCTGTTGTAGGTTTTGGCTGCCAACTTCTCGGTACAAGGCAAAAGCATTTGTCATTGCCAAATCGAAAAGGTAGAAGAATACCTTCTTGTACCACTTGAGGCTCCTCCTTGCTGCAGGATATGAGGCAGCCAGCTGGTCACTCACATCTACACCCTTCATCCCCTCGTTATAGTCTATGATTGCCCTAGGCTTTATTACATTCTGCCCTTGTCTGTTCAATCTATCGATTTGCACCATTTCTGAGTTATGCATTGTTGATAATACATGGATGGGTTTTTTATCAACCCACTTCAGACAGAGCATTCCCGTGGGTGTGCTTCTATGATCTACTTCATTTAGCTTCAACTTGGTGAAGTCTTTTGGCATCCATTTTCTATTCAGCCTCACTGTACCACAGGCATTAGTTTTTCTGCCTTGCAGCCAATGGAATAACGTGGGAGATGTGTACCAGTTATCCACATATAGCGTGTAACCTTTATCTAGTACATCTGCTGCCTCCATTAGGTCGGAGACAGCTTTGTGTGAGGCCGGCATGTTACCCCTATCTTGGCCGGTATAAAACCGGAAAGAACATGTGTACCCACATGTCGGGCCTGATGACACAGACAGCTTATAAACCTTGAGGCCAAACCTAGCTCGCTTACTCGGATTATAAGTCACGAAGCTTAGGCGGCCCTTAAACTTCCACAGGCTTTCGTCGACTGTAATGCACTGTGGTGGTGTGTACGCCTCTAGACAGTTTTTCTGCAGAAGTTGGACTATTCGTAAAAAGCTTCCACAGCCTGTTGGTTCCATCTTGAAAAGCATTATCTGCAAAATGAAGTGAAGTGGAGATTTGGTCAAACCTGTCTCTGGGCATGTGCTTAGGAAAAAATGGGGACTCGTGCAGGTCATCCTTCGACCAGTACTGAGCCTGGCGCGGCTTTGGCGATATCCCCATCATTATCCGCAGAGCGATCTATATTTGCAGTTCAGGGACTGTCAAAGGCATCCACCTTCGTTCATGGCCCTTCACCATGTTTGGATGTGAATCGGCGTACCTGTAATGGAGGATAAAACATTCAATGGAGTTATAGCTTGACTATCTATTCAGAACAGGTTGAATTTTTGTATCATTTTTTCAAAATGATGAGGATGGGAACTTACCTGTTAGTTTCTTTGACGATGATGTTAATCATCTCGTCATTGAAAAAAATCTTCAAAAATTCGTGTGGCGACGATGAGACATCGAGGTTTGCCCTCAAACCCAATGTCGCCGTAAAGCCGAATTTTCTCGGGACATTTTCTTTTCTACGCCACCGAAACCCTGCACTCCCTGGTGAATTTCGAAAAAGCATGAAATTAGAAAAGCCCGATAACGGCTCATCGGACACAATACCACGACTGTGCAGCTGCACGTACCTGGAGAATTACGTTCATGAACTCTGGCAGCATAGACCGACAATGGCTCGTCAGAGTCTTTGCTGCTGTTGTGAATGTTCACGAAATCGATTTCGTCATCGGATGAATCACAGTGTCAGGGTCTTCATTTCTTTCTCGGCGTGAGAGAGGGACATAGACTTCAACTACGTCTTCTACCTCCTCATCAGAGAAGTCAAAAAATGAATCTGTTGAAGTACCTGGAATGGAGTTGAGATCTGGGCTTTGTTTTCAGAATTCTTGTCAATGATAACTCAGTACAACATATGGCATGACAAAAAAAGATTACCTTGACCTACCTGGAGTGGCTTCCATGTTTGTTGTGTGGTCTACCAAAATCAGACGGGGTTTTTATTCAGAAACTGTAGCCAATCAGCACTCAATACAATATGTGGCGTGACATTCCAACCAATCATGAAATATGGGGTGACTTTAGAACAGGGAATGGGGTAAATGAATATGACGTCACTACAGCGCGGTAAATTTGAGGGGAGAGGGAGGGAAGATGGAGGGAGGGAGGGAGAGAGGGAGGGAGAGAAAGCGATAAAAAGCGAGAGAGAGAGAAAGCGATAAAAAGCGAGAGAGAGAGAAAGCGATAAAAAGCGAGAGAGAGAGAGAGAGAGAGAGAGAGAGAGAGAGAGAGAGAGAGAGAGAGAGAGAGAGAGAGAGAGAGAGAGAGAGAGAGAGAAAGAGAGAAAGAGAGAGAAAGCGATAAAAAGCGAGAGAGAGAGAGAATGCGATAAACAGCGAGAGAGAGAGAGAATGCGATAAACAGCGAGAGAGAGAGAGAGAGAGAGAGAGAGAGAGAGAGAGAGAGAGAGAGAGAGAGAGAGAGAGAGAGAGAGAGAGAGAGAGAGAGAGAGAGAGAGAGAGAGAGAGAGGATGTACACAAACACACACACACGGACACAGTGTATACACACACGTGTATACACACACGTATACACTAACACTCATATATATATATATATATATATATAAAAAAGGGTAATAAGGTCCTACGTCACTTCGTACTTGCGGGGACAATCGGAAGGTCACGTAAGGTAAACCGGAAACGAGGTAGTAAATGACGCATCCTGAAAAAATATGCGGTAGGAGGGCGTTCCCTCATCCCCTCGTTGTCCCTAACCACCGCAGGATATCGTGCCATCCGCGCTGGGGCCAGCGCGTATTTTGTTCTGATATCATGCCATCCGCGTTTACGCCGATATTTTCCTTGACATCAAATCATGCCATCTGCGACCAATGGGTTAAGTGAGCTTGATATTACAGTAATTACAGTAATTATGGCTGCAGTTGCCATCATCACATACTCCTTTTTCATAGCACAATAAAATAAATAGCACAGTAATCCCAAATTCCCAAGTCGTCAAGCCAGAGCTCCTACGTCATGTATGTCATGACACCCATCCACAATGGGTTAATCAGCAAAGTTTAAAAGTAAGGATATTGTATGGGAATAAGTGTGGGGAATAAGACCTGCATATCTTCCAAACTTGTAAACAAAAAAGTGATGATGTAGATGCTGAAGAATCATTGGAAACAGATGATTAACTTCCCAACATATAGATATCAGTGATACCATCGTTCAACAGGAAACGGGAGAGATTTCCGATGCTTCCATAAGAAAGCTTCCCCTTTTTTTTATGAGATACCTTACTGCCCATGGTATGTTAAAAAAAACGAATTATATATTTATTTTTTTCATTTTGTGTATGTGAGTGCATACATGTATGGATGTGCTAAACATAGGCTTTGCCTATGATAGGATGCCAGAAAATGAACTTGCTAGAAGTTTATTGTCTCTTGTTTTTAGGAAAATATAAATCCAAATTGCCTCCTACAATGTAATGATCCCTAAATTTTGGTGAACCCTAGAAGTTTTGAATAGAATGATTCCAATTAATGGTCTACAGATATCTGTGCCTTACAATTTTTACATGTTCTTATATTTCAATTCAAGTTAGTATAGTGGTGGAGGGAGAGATATGTCTATCCTGTCTAGATAAAATGACTTCCCATGGAGCAGGATGTGTTGATGTGAGGTAACTTGATTGAGGAGACCTGTTGCAGTTTCTTAAGCACTGTGTGCAACTGTCAGTTTTTTTTAGTGATTCCATGGTTTTATATTGGTGATTTTGTATAGGACACGATGCCTAGGAGGGACTTCGGTCAAAGTAAATATCTTTTATTAGTCAAGACATCTTTAAATGTGCTCTCATCTATAGCTGAGGTCTGTTTTGATTATTGATTAGGTTTTTATGTGAAGTTGTGATGTAGAGTAAAAACCTTTGTGGAACCCGTGTGTAACATGTCACCACTTTCTTGCTCTTTTCCAGCCTCTCTAAGTAATGCTAAAACCAGTTATGTGTAGGTTGTTTTTTGAGTGTTTTGCCTTTTCTAGTCTCGTATAAACCATCTCACAGGCTTTAGTAATTGTATGCATTCTATATAAGCTTGTTATATATCGTATACTCAGAAAGAAGTAATATAGTTTTATGGGAGGAAATAAACAATTTATTTTGTACTTATTAACCCGTTGCCAATGGGGGATAGATTTGCTTACACAGGCTCCAGGATGAGTTTTATTTCTGATCGAGGCAGCATCTGCAACATAATTTGATTTTTCCCACTCCCTTTTATATATATATATATATATATATATATATATATATATATATATATATATATATATATATATATACATACATGTATATATATATATATATATATATATATATATATTATATATATATATATATACATTTATATATATATATATATGTGTG
>NW_028234405.1:34583600-34598600 GCF_977035675.1 Penaeus japonicus
GTAATAGAATTTCGTATATGTGTGTGTGCATGCATGCATTTGTGTACAGGGAAATGTACACGCAAGCAGGCACATGCACACTTGTATGTAGATATGGGTATGCTCATGTATTTGTGTGTATGCATATTTGTGAAGCTTTACACACATATATATATATGCATGTAATAATTATACATATATACATACAGACTCTAAAACAAACAGACAGTGTATTGATACATACATATATACAGATGTGTACATTGATTTGTATGAATGTTTACTTTATTTAATTCCATTGTTGAGTATTTTGATTTTGCATATGTAGAATTGCATCCTTCACAAAAAAAAAAAAAAAAAAAAAAAAAAAAAAAAAAAAAAAAAAAAAAAAAATAAAAAAAAAAAAAAAGAAAAAAAAGGAAAAAATATATATAGTATTAGAGTTTTCTTGATAGTGATCACTGTCATTTGTACATTTTATCCTCCGTGTATATAGAGCTTCTTTCACTCTCATGGCATTACAGAGCAAAGGTAGATTGTGTTGTCTTTATTCATCTAAGTGCAATGTTGAAAGGCATATTTGTGTTTTCTGATTGTTCGTGTTAATCCAAGTAGTAGTTACTAGGTCTAAGTAGTGCTGTGCAAGACCACTGAAGACATGAATTTGCAACAGACCAATAGAGCCTACCTGCATACTTGTTTTTTTAAACAGTTTCCCACCCCTACCCCCATGACCTCCCACTCCACCTTAAGAATTGATAAGGGATTGAGGTAGAAAGAAAGAAGGAATGGAAAGGAAAGATATTGATATATTTATGTTTTCATCTTTAACACTCTCTCTTTTGTTTTCATAGCTCAACATATATTTTATATAATTTCACTTTGTATGTATGTATATATATATATATATATAATATATATATATATATATATATATATTATATATATATATATAAATTATATATATATATGTGTGTGTGTGTTGTGTACATATAAATATAGTATTATATATAAATCTCTCTCTCTCTCTCTCTCTCTCTCTACCTCAACATTACCCCTCTTCTTCTCATACTTATCTCTTTCACTTTCCTCTTACATACAACAATCCCGTTCTCTTCCAATTTTTACTATTAAAACTCGATAACCTCTTGGCAAATTATTGTTCAACAGTATACCAAATTGTTCCTTTGTTACATTTCAAACGTAATCTCCAGAAACCACTCAGTTTCTTTTTCTTGCTACTTTCTCTCTTATCCTTGCCTCAGCTGCACGTCTATCTTTCTTGCTCTCTTCTCCACTCTACAATATTTTCTCCCATATCTTATGTATTTCACTTCCCTCCCCTCTCTTTTCCTTTTTCTCTTTTGATCATACCACCTACCTCTTAATTGAATTCAATTTATCCTCCCTCTACTTACCCTTATTCGATCCACCCAATTAATCATTTTAATTGCAGTTCTCTCTTTCGTTGACGATCCCTCAATCCTTCCAAATATATTTCTCATTGTCATCTCAAAACTTTTCCTATTGAAATCTCCGTTTTGACCGTCCATTGTTCTATTCTCTCTAATCTGTCTTGAGCCTTTATCCTTTCCTACTTTTATTCACCTCCCTTCACCCCGTTAATACTTTCTTTTATTTATCTTTTCACTTATTTATACTCCTCCCTATTTAATTTCTCACTTATCCCTTCTTCCTCTTATTCTTATATCTCCAATCGCTTACAGTCTTCTCTCCTCTATTGATATGCTCACGTCCAAGTTTCTTGTTTCTTTTAGCATATATTCCCCCCCTAGCCAGATGTCCTTTCACCTCCCCCACGTGATATTTATCTCATTCTCCATTTTTTTCTCTATTGGCCATGAACTCCAGTCTTAATTCTCCTCCTTCTCCCTTAATCTTCAATCTTCTCATTCCACACTCATCCAACATGATGCAGTATTCCACCCGCTCTCTCTCTTCCTCTCGCCTCGCTTCATATCTTCCCCCATCATAGAGTCTCCTAACCTTTCACTTTCTCCGCTCATTAACTCTTTCCTTTCAAGGCCATTTCGTTCTTCCCATGAGCCAATTCTCTTCTTACCTCCTTTCCATTCTTAGCTTACAACTTTCTTTCCCTCTTTCGTCGATCGTAGATTACCTCTCTCTCTTCGTCTTTTTACTTTTCCTCCCTCTGTTAGCCCCCTCTCATACCATCCTCTCCCCCACTCTACAAAACCCTCCCATACTTCTACCTATCCCTCTCCTAATTTATCCGGGCACTTTCTCCTTGCTTTCTCACTTCTCTAACACCCTTCTTCCTTCTCTCATTACCAATCCGACCCCCATCACAACATCTTACTTCCATACTGATAGTTCCAGAGTCCCATCAACTGTCTCATCGGCTCACTTCATACCTATCCTTCGCAAAACTAGACATTCCTCCCTTATATTGATCTAACCTCGGAATCGTCTTTACAATCTCTCTCCTCCCCTATCTCCCCACGTCTCTTCTTAAAACACCCCAATTTCCACCACAATTCACACACTCACCCAAAAACACGAAACATTCCATATCTCTCCTTCTGCCCATCACTCTCTCCACACTTCTAAATCTTCCATTTTTCTTATTCTTCCTTTTGGGCAAGATTTACACCCTCTTACTCACCTATGCTTTCTACTCCTCTCGTCTTTCCTCAGCTCCCTCCCCCCTTCCCCCCATTCATCCGCCCTCCCACCTCCCCCACCCCTTCCCCGCTGTCATCGCTTTCTCACCTCCTCCGTTCACCCCCTTCCCAACCCACAATTTCGCTCACACTTCCATCTCCCCCCCATTTCTCTCTTCCTCGAACGGCACTTCCATTACTATCCTCTCTCTCTCTCTCTCTCTCTCTCATGTGATCTTCTCTCTCTCTAAACTCTACTCTCTCTCTCTCTCACCACCAAACCTCTCTCTCTCTCTCTCACCTCCTCCTATCCTCAATCTTCCCACTTTTCCCTACACCCCTCCATCTTTCTTTTCTCCCACCCGTCCTACCCCCTCCCTCCCTCCTCCCTCCCTCCCTCCTTTGATCCATCCTCTCTATTATAAGACAAATAAACCCAAAACATAAAGTCAAAAAAGTTCGCAAGAAATGACAATGAAGAGATTTGGGCGGGGGGGGGGGGGGGGGGGCCCTCGCCATAGAACCAAATAAAACTCCACATCTGATAGTTATAACTCAATATAGATTTGATGTCATTCCAGTGTTGGCTTTCAAAACATAAAAAGAAAAAGAAAAAAAAAAAAGTTAATATAGCCATATGAGTTAATAGATAGATTAGACTGTATAAAGTAGCTATTGGTACTGCTATATATGTGTTTTGATGGTAATCTAATTCATACTTTTATGGATACTGTAGGAAATAGTTTTTACATTAGAGTAGGTATGCAGTGAGATTAATAAACAAAAAAATGAAACAAAAAAAAAATATATATATATAAAAAAATAAAAAGTATTATCCTTTGAATAATCTATTACTTTGATAGTTAGGAAGGCAGGCCAATAGAAGATAACAATAATGATTATTATGATAACTATAATTGCTATAATCAAGTGTAAAAAAAATATATATAAAATATTAAAAAAAGCAAAAAAAAAAAAAAAAAAATTGTACATAAAGATAACTTTTTAAAAATAATAAGAAAAAAATACCCTTCTGACTCTTCACGGACTGCAATGGACAAAAGTGTTTTTAGTCATTACAGTATAGTAAATTTTTACACAAAGTAAACCTCGACAGGGAGTTTGCATCCAGCTGCAGTCAAACAACTTTATATTATTATGCTGATGGTATTGCGATGATGTGTCTCAGCTTAAGGCTTACTATGATTAGCTCTACTGTTTGATGTCGTATCCTTTTCATATTTCTAGCAACTATGACTTGTATATTTGTATATGTTAAGTAGGTATTAGAGAAAAAGGACACCGGGTGGAAGTCTTATTCAATTTTTAGAGAGTTGAAAGCATAAGAGTGAAGAGTTACTCTTGGTCTTAGGTGAGCTGAATGGTATAGCTTCCCCTACCCCTCCTGTCTTTTATAAGTATTCCTATTTTTCTGTTATTATCATTGTAATTTCTTTGGGTTCTTACATGAGTTCAATACATGGGATTGGATGTTGCTTTGATATCAATAACAAAAATGTATTTTTCTTTTTTAATACTATAAAAGAGTTAGCTTTCAAAAAAGAGAAGGATTGCTCAGGAACATGCACCTGTTGAGAAATTGATCATAGAGGGATTAGGCTGAAATTTTATGATTTGCAAGGAAAGGAGTGCATGTAGGTTTGGTCTACTTGGTCTGCTATGGTTGCTTTGTATTCCCTTAATTGTAATCCGCTCAAAATAACTCATATTTTAGAAAAATAAAAAAAAATTAAAAAAAAAAAAGCACAACATAACAACCACATACCCACCCCCCCCCATGCTTCACTCTCGTCTTCTCCTTCACACTTACCCCCCCCAGTTTTATTATATCTTACTCTCTTCTAAAGTCTCTATCAAAACATGACCCACTCTACACTCATCCTCTCACCTTTCTACACTCTCTTTTCTTTTCTAATGCGTCTAAAGGGACTCTCGTCTATTTCTTCTTCTTTCTTTTCAATCTCTCCTCTTCTCTTCTCATAATACCTTTTCCTCCTTCCTAACTCGCAAGTCCTCTCCAATATCTCCATCAATTTTCATGCTTACATCATCTCTCCTCTCTCTCTTCATCATTAGTTTTTCCATTCATTTATTCAAGTCTGTTCTCTCTTACTCTCTCTCTCTCTCTCATCTTCCAAATTCTCTCTTCTCTAATTCTCTCTCTCATGTTCTCTCTCCTCTTTTTCTTTCTTCTTTTTCTTACGTTTTTTTATATCCTTCCTCTATCCCTATTTTTCTTATTCTTTTTTTTTCTTTTTTTTCTCTCATCCTTCACTTCTTTTCTCCCCTCTGTGTCCAAACTTGCTACACTTTTCGCAAATACTCAAGATTCTCGCACTCTCCTCTTTTTTTATTCTTTGATGTTTTTCATTATTCTCTTCTCTTGTTATACCTCGGCAACACAAGTACTTCTCTTATATTTTTACTTTGTCTTTTCTTTTTTTTTTTGCTTCTTCCTCAGTCCCTCATTCAAATACCGTTCACTTCCATTCACTTTCTTTTTCTGCTTTCTCTTAATTTATTGTTCTTCTCTATCTTCTCCTCTAATATGCTTATCTCCAACTTCTCTATTTTTTATTCTTTTTCTCACTTCTTTTTTTTTCTTTGTCTTTTCTTTTCTTTTTCTTTTTCTGTTTTCATTATCTTTTCGTTTCTTCTTTTCCATCTTTTGCTCTATCTTCCTACAATCTTTTTCTACTTACATCTCTATCTTCTATTTTTATCTCTCCACGTCTCGTTTTTCTTTTCTCACTTATTATTTTTTATTTTATTACTTTTTTTATTCTCCCTCCCCCTACTCTTTCTCCCCTTTTTCTTTTTTATCTTTCCGACCTTATCTTTCTGTCCCAATTGCTCATCCTTCCCTCCCTCTACTCTTTTCTTCCCCTCATCCACTTCCCTCTCTCGTCCGTCTCTCCATCCCTATTTTTTTTCTGGATCTCTCTTTCATTTTTCTCGCATTCTATTTCTCTTACCCATCTTCCACTCTCTCCACTCCTCTCTCTCTCTCTTCTCTCTCCATCTCTCTCTCTCTCTCTTCTCTCTCTTCGTCCCCCACACCCCCTACACCTTCTCCCTCCTCTTTCTCTCCCTCTCTCCCTCCCTCCTCTCCTCTCCTCTCCTCTCCTCTCCTCTCCTCTCCCCACCTCTCCTCCCCTTTCATTCATTTTGTACAGTAAGTTTCATAAGTGCAGCTTTTCAGTGGCTCTTGCACAGACTTAGATCTCATTAGTTTGTTTTGAAATTCAGAGTTGTCACCACTCTTGGTGACAGGTAGATGTAGGTGGTATTGTTGGATCCATTGCATAAACAGGTGTGAAAATTACCATGTTTCATGAAATGAAAGTCAAGATTTTTTCTCTCTTATTTAGGGTAATGTAAAGACAAGGAAACATTTTGAAGAGTGATATATTTTCTTGAGACTTTGCGAGACGTGTAATACAGGTTTAGATCGATGACAAAGGGATGTAGTTAAGTGCATTCTCATTGTAGTGTGGTAGAACAGGCCCATTTCACATTATCTAAAGTTTAGTGCCACAATGTGAATCCACTTCTTTCATGTCAGTTGCTGCAAGTAATTGGGGAAGGAAAAGTATCAGAATATTTTAGTAGACAAGGCTGATCCTAGAGGGAAGCATGCGTATCTTTACCAGGTTTATGTATTCTGTGGTCGTTACATGGTCGGCATTACTGTGTACAGGCCAGCCCATAAGAGTGGAAAGGAATCTTATGTCGGTGGTCTTCATTTGTAGGTATGTGTACAGTTTAAAATGATGAATTGAGCATAGATACTAGTATATAAAAAAAAAAAAAAAAAAAATACACAAGTTTACATATGTGTGTGTGTGTGTGTGTGTGTGTGTGTGTGTGTGTGTGTGTGTGTGTGTGTGTGTGTGTGTGTGTGTTTTGTGTGTGTGTGTGTGTGTGTGTATGTTTTGTGTGTGTGTGTGTGTGTGTGTGTGTGTGTGTTGTGGTGTGTGTGTGTGTGTGTGTGTGAGTGTGTGTGATGTTGTGTGTGTGTGTTTATAGAATACACAGAAAAATTAATAAGAATTTAAATATTACAAAAAAACACCATCACCCCATACTACATACGTACTGCAATCATTACCACATATGCACTTACACATACACATACACATACCCATACACATATGCACACACACATGCATATGCATACGCACACACACACACACGCACATGCACACACACACACACACACACACACACACACACACACACACACACACACACACACACACACACACACACACACACACACACGCGCACACAAACCAATACTCATACCCATACACATACACATTCCCATACACACATACCCACACCCATATCCATACACAGATACCCATATCCTTACACACATACCCATATCCTTACACACATACCCATATCCTTACACACATACCCATATCCTTACACACATACTCATATCCATACACATACCCATATCCATACACACATACCAATGTGCACACACATGTACACACGCACACGCACACGCATGCACACACACACACACACACACACACACACACACACACACACACACACACACACACACACACACACATATTCACACGCATACACACATATGCACACATATGCACACTTGCATACATATAAACATGAACATCACTCACATACACTCATACACACACACTCTTACAAACATATTTATCACATAACATAGCATAAAAAGAAATATAGTAATGAAAAAAGACAAAAAAGAAAAAAAAAAATCAGATAAAAAAAATATATATATGATAATAATGATAATAATAATATGACGTAAGTCCAATGAAATAATTTGGGTAGAACATTGTATGATTTTACAAAGACTATTTTGATTTACTCTAACAAGAACAAATTTGGTAAAAATGGGATTTTTAAAGTATCTGGCATAATGCACTGATATGTATATGTGTGCATGTGGGTGTGTTTGTGTTTGTTTGTGTGCACATTTGCATACATATACAGGTGCATGTTTATGATGACTATTTGTATTTCAACTTGTAAGGGGTGGTAGAAGGAAAGTGGTCAGTGATTTCTTTTCCTCATCCATTGCCAATTTATTTTCCCTCCTCCCCTTATACTTCCATCCCCACTCCCACCCCTATTACGATTATTATGTTCCCAACCCCGCCCTCCCCCCGGGGGGGGGTGGGTGTGGGGGTGAACACGACACCCACTCACCACTTCAAATATCCTACTCTCCCTCCATCCACCCATCCTTTCTCTTCCTCTCTCTCTTTCAGGTTTTCAACCACTATCTCCTTTTCCTCAACTCATTCCCCTTACCCTCCCCTTTTTGCTCCTGCTGTCTCATTCTCTTTCTATTTTTCCTATTCCATTTTTATAGATTTTTTTTTTTATCTCACTACTTCTCTTTCCTTCTGTAGAAGTGAGGGAGAAAGAGTAGAGCACAGAGAGAAGGGAAAAGTAGAAAAGGAAGTATATTAGCATAGTGCTCTATTACTTTAGTGTTAAGCTAGACTGACAAACACATTGACATTGTACCTGTTATGAGAGAGTCTGAATCTCTCTCTCTCTTTCTCTCTCCCTCTCTCTCTCCCTCCCTTCTTCCCTCCCTCCCTCCCTCACCCCCTGCCTCTTTCATATCTTTGCCATATGTCTCCTCTTCTCACTCCCCTCCCCCATCTCTCCAGTTTTCTCCTCCTTTTTTCCATTGTTATGATATAAGTAGTGAGTAGATTTTCATGCCAAGGTTCTGCACTGATGTCTCAGTTTAGTACAATTCTGGGTGATTCACGATTATCATAGCTTAGAGAGAAGCCCATCGCCGTTCCCCACCCTAAAAAATAAATAAATAAATAAATAATAGATAATAGAAAAAGATAAATGTTAAAATGATAAAAAAAAAAAAAAATAGGTAATAAGAATAAAGATATTTTGTAAGATAAAATACAAAATCACTCCCCAAAAAATTATAAAAGAAAAATTATAAAAAATATAAAAAAAATCAATAAAAAGGAAAAAAACGAAAACAAAAAGATGTCAACCACATCTTTCTAAAGCGTTTTTCACATAGCTCACATTACCTCGGCTGTGTATTAGTACACATCGATAGGTTGGAGGTAGATACATAATTTTTGTAATTATGTAGGATGTGTGTGTTTGTGTGTGTATGTGCATGTGTTTTGGGGGGGAATTATCTGTATTCTAGATACAGGTACCTTTTCTTTCTGAAGGATAAATTTCTCTCCCTCTCTCTCTCTCTCTCTCTCTCTGTCTCTCTCTCTGTCTCTCTCTCCCTCTCTCTCTCCTCCCCCTCCTCTCTTCCCTCTCCCTCTCTCTCTCCTCTCCCTCTCCCACCTCCCCTTCCCCTCTCCCACCCCCTCCCTCTCCCTCTCCCCTCCCCTCCCCTCCCCTCCCGTCTCTTCCTTCTTCCTCCTTCTAACCCTCTCCTTCTCCCTTCCTCTCTTTCCCTTCCTCTCTCCCTCTTTACCCCCTGTATCCCTCTCTCTTTTTCTCCAACTTTCTGCCAAAATTTCTCCCTCCCTTTCCCTTCCTTTTGCCTTCCCCCTCCCTCTGCCCCTCCCTTTCCCCTTCCCTTTCCCTTCCCCTCCCTTTCCTTTTCCCCCTCCCACTCCCTCTCTTCCTCTCTCCCTCTCCCTTTCACTCTTAATCTCCTTCTTTCTCTCCCCACTCTCACTATCACTCTCATATCTCATATATATGTATTTATGTAAGATATTACATTTTTGATGCTACATTAATGTTGCCAATTAGTACAGTTTTGTACTTGTTATATTTTCTTAAATAGAAAAGAAAGGGAAATAATGATTTAATTGCTGATTGCTGTGGTAAATGTCCCTATTCCTCTACTACTACTTTTTCTGCTCTCTCTATCTATCTATCTATCTATCTATCTATCTATCCATCCATCCATCCATCTGCACTCTCTGTACACTCTCTTTCTCTCTTACCCCCCCCCCCTCTCTCTCTCTCTCTCTCTCTCTCTCTCTCTCTCTCTCTCTCTAGATATATAGATATTATATGATAGATAGAATATATATAGAAAAGATATAGATATATAGATAATATATATATATAGATATATATAATATATATATATATATATAATTCTCTCTCTCTCTCTTCTCTCCTCTTCTCCTCTCTCATCTCTCTCTCCTCTCTCCTCTCTCTCTCTTCCCCCCCTTCCCCCCCTTCCCACCCCCCCACCTCTCTATCTCTCTATATATCTCATCTCGCTATCTCTCTCTCTCTCTCCTCCCTCCCTCTCCTCTCTCTCTCTCGCCTCTCTCTCTCTCCTCTCGCCGCCGCTCTCTCATCTCTCTCTCTCTCTCTCGCTCTCTCTCTCTCTCTCTCTATCTTCCGACTCTCATGCTCTCTCTCTCTCTCTCCTCTCCTCTCTCTCTCTCTCTCTCTCTCTCTCTCTCTCTCTCTTTCTCTCTCTCTCTCTCTCTCTCTTTCTCTCTCTTTCTCTCTCTTTCTCTCTCTCCTCCTAACTCTCATAAGCTCCCTTGATGTATTAGTGTGATATTCAGTCTCTTAACACACCATAGACTGAAAATAGAACATGTGTAAAATTAACAAGACTCATTACAGTAGGGCAATATCCCAAGGAAGTGGGAATACATTTCATTATTGTTACTGATATCAGCAATAAGAATATTGTTGTTGTTATCCATGTATTCATGATGACTCCTACTGGAAATATTGTTTATGGTATTTTTTTTATTATCATCATTATTAGTATTGTCTTTGTTGGAAAGATTATTGATATTATTATTATTATCATTATCATCATCATCAGCAGCATCAATATTATTATTATTGTTATTGTTGTTACAATTATTATTAGTTGATAGTATTACTATTAATATTATCATTGTTTTTATCATTAATATTTTTATTGTTAAGGTAATGATGATGCTCACCATTATTATTCTTTATTCTTATAGTAATTGTTATTATCAATGATTATTGTGTTTATTCTTTTTATTGTTATTATTATTATTATTATTATTATTATTGATTATTGATTATTGATTTTCGATTATTATCGTCATTGCTATTGATGTTATTTTATTATGACTATTATGAAGTAGATGAATATTATCATGTTTCATCTTTATCAATATTGAAATTGTAACTATTGTTATTGTTATCGTTATTGTAATTGTTAATAGCAGTAGCTGTTATTGTTAGTGATGCTATTAGTAGTGTTATTGTTAGTGATGATACCACTACCTCCATTTTCTTTCTCATCATTATCAGATTGTGATGAATACCAAATTCCGAGGTTTGAAGATGAGACTTGTCTGGCCTTATCACTTGTCGGAACAATTAGTTTTGAAAGGCCTTTCTGGATTCTCTTTCTTGCAGCTGTTATTGTCATTTTTATTATTATTATTATTATTATTATTATTATTATTATTATTATTATTATAATTATTGTTATCATCATTATTATTATTGTCATCATTGTTACTATTGTTATTATTTGGTTATGAAGAAAATAATGATTATTATTACAGTTGTAATTATGAATATGATTATTATTATTATTATTATTATTATTACTATTACTATTACTAATACTATTATTATTACTACTATAACTTACTATTACTGTTATTATTCTTTATTATTATCGTTATCATGATTACTATTGTTATTTTTGTCATTATTTTTAAACTCATTGTCTCTATCATTATTATTTATATTGGTAATTTATTTATTACATTTATTTTGTTCCTACTATATTATTATTATATATTATTGTTAATTAATAATTTAATGATTGGGATTTTTTTATTTTAATCGATATGATTATTACTAATATTATTATTATTATTAGTGTTGTTATCATTATTATTATTATTATTATTATTATTATTATTATTATTATTACTACTACTACTACTACTATTATTACTTCTGTTATTATTGATATTATGATTATTATTATAATTCTCATTTTGATCATTGCTATTATAATTATCATCTACGTTTTTTTTTCACTATATTCTATCAATTTTTCAGAAATTTACAAATACTTATCATGTGCAACAGTATTTGTATTGCTACTTTTCCATTTTCTTTTTCTCTTTGCTTTGTCACTTTCAGTAATGTGTTACTGCAATTGTGTAATTTGCGGAATAATGGGATTTTTTTTTAAATCATTATTTTTATTCTGAAATTCAGGATCTTTGCAGAGAATGACATTGATGTATCTGTACTTGATATATATATATATATATATATATATATATATATATAATTCATTATATATATATTATATATATTATATATATATCATGTTAATATATATATATATAAAATATATATAATATATTTATAATATATATAATACTATATATGTAATATATAATATAAGATATATAATGATATTATATATATATATATATATTTATTTAGTATATTACATTATATATTCAATATATTATAATATCTACTATATAAAAACTATTAATTATATAATTTATTATATTAATGTATATATATATATTATATATAACACACACTCATACTATATATACTATATATATATATATATATATATAAATAAGAGTATGACAATATTAAAAAAAAACTAACAACTATTAAAATAATAAACATTAATTAAATAGATAACAGACGACAGACAGATATATAAATAAATCTATCGAAAGATCAAGATATAGTATGTGTGTGTATATATAAAATGTGTGAATATGTGTGGTGGTTGTGTGAGAGTGTGAGTGTGTGTGTGTGTGTGTGTTGTGTTTTATATTATATTCAATATACTATATATATATGTACATATACATATACATAACATTTATATATTCTTATATACTAATCACTAATATATATATATCCAATACATATATATATATCCATACTATAATGAGCTTAAACCACAACCCCACCACTTATATATATATATATAATATATATATATACTATAACTTAAATATATATAATATATATATATATATATTATATTATTAAATATATAAAACTTACATATATATATACATATACATTCATAATACATGCTAAACATTATACTTATACATATAAATGGACATATATGTATAAGTATTGTATATATGTAAGTATGTATGTTTATATCTATTATATTTGTATATATATATATATATATATATATATATATGTATGTATATGTACACTATGATATGTACATATATATGTATATATATAGATATATATATATATGTTTATGTATATATTTTATCATATACATAATATATATATATATATATATATATATATATGTTGTTATTACAGTGTCATTTTATATAATTTTTCAGTTGACTATTGTATATTTTCTGTGCAGATGTTTAACACTTGCCAGAGTTATGGATATACATAACCAGAACTGGATTATGAAATGACATATTTTAAAGACAGTTTTCTATTCTGATTATTTGCATTTGTACTGTAAACTTTTTATACATATTCTAACCGTAGATAATGAATGATGTGTGGATAAGAACCAAAATTGTAATATAACAGCAGTGAGACCATTAGGGCTAGGTAGGAGAGAGGTTTTACACCTTTTATTTTTCTTTCCTTTCTTTTCTTTTTATTTTTATAAATTTTGTCTACTGTCTACTACTTTTTTTTTTTTCTTTTTTTTTTTTCTCCTTTGAAATATATAGATTCCAGCCTCCTTTTTCCATATTTATAATGGCAGTCGTGTAATAGAGCACTGATTCAGCAGTCAGTCTGATCTGTTCATTCTTGTTACCTTTTTATGGCTGCTGCTATATATATATCTATCTATATATATATATATATATATATATATATATATATATATATATGTCTAGTAGGTTGTGTGTAGGTATGTATGTGTGTGTGTATTATATATATAGATATGTGAAGTATCGTATAGATATGTATTATAATGTATATATGTATGTATATGTATGTTATATATTATATATATATATATATATATATATATTTATATGTATATAACTATATATGTATATATATGTATATATATATATATATTATATATATAACTAACTATTAATATATAATATTATATATTTACATATGTATATAATATGTGATATGTGTGTGATATGTATATATATATTGTTTGTATACTCTATATGTATATATATTATGTATATATATATATCTATATTTTCAGACATACATACAAATATACATACATACTACCTTTTAATGGTGCTGCTATCAATAAAAAACAAATATATTTATTATTATATATACATAAATATATACATATTTATATATATATATATATATAACTAATACAATTAATATTATATGGTATATAACATATATATTTAATATATTGTATATATATACTATATATATATTTATATATATATATATATTTATATATATATAATATATATATATATATGTATGTTTTATGTATTATACCAAAATATGTAATATATATGTACATACATATCTATATTATATATATACATCCAACATATTATAACATACATACATACATACTATATATACATATATACATCAATATATATATATATATAATATATATTTGTGTGTGTGTGTATATAGATATGGTATATATAGTTATGTGTATAGTATATATGTATGTAGATGTATATATATATATATATAATATATATATATATATTATATATATATGTATTATATATATATATATATAATATATTATATATATATGTATGATTGTATATATATGTATATATAATATATTTATTGATAATATATGTATATAATATATTATCAATAATATATATGTATTTATAATATGAAATATAAATATATTATCTCTTTAAGTTATATAAATTATTAAATATATTATATATATATATATATTTATATATATATATATATTATATATATATTTTTAATATTATATATATATATTACATACATGCATATTATTCATACATATTATTAGACATACATTATACATAACATAATACTTACATATACTTGCTATATATATAATATATATATATATATATAATATATATATATATATATATATATATATATAATATGTATTATATTTTTGTATATAATATATATATATATATAAATTATATATATATTTAAAGATATTATATATTATGATATATATATATGTATATTTATATATATTATATATATATATATATATATATATATATATATATATATATATATGTAATATATATATATATTATATATATGATATATATATATATGTATATATATATATGTGTATATATATGTATGTATGTATGTATAATATAAAACCTTTGGCCAAGAGTTTTGACATGTGCCAAGTCCTGTG
>NW_028234405.1:34606100-34618600 GCF_977035675.1 Penaeus japonicus
ACACCACACAACCCCACCAACACCCACACACCAACACACCCACACAACCACACACAAACCCCCACCCCACACACACACACCACAACACCACACACCACACCACACACCACACCCCACCACCCCAAACACCACACACACCAAACCACACAAACACACACCCCACACACACCCCAACACAAACAAAAACACACACACAACACACACCACACCCAAAAACACAACCCCACAACACACAACAAACACACACCACAACACACACACACAACACCCACACACACACCACACACACCCACATACACACAACACACCCCCACATACACAACCCAAACACACACCAACACACACACACATACACTACACACACACACCCACACACCCCCCACACACCACCACACACACACACACACCCACACACACACACACCCACACACACACCAACACCACACAACAAAACAACACACAACAACACACCACACACAACCAACCACACACACACCACACAACACACACACCACACCACCAACACACAACACACACACACACACCACCCACAACACACAACACCCCACACCACCACCCACACCCCACACACACCACACACACACCAACACCACCCACCAACCCAACACACCCACACACAACACACCAACCCACACACACCACACAACACCACCACACAACCACACACCAACACACACACACAACACCACAACACACAACCCACCCCACAACACCACACCCACAACACACACACACAAACCACACCCCACACCAACACCCCCACAACACCAAACACACACCAACACACACACACACCACAACACCACACACACACACACCACCACACACACCACACACCACACCCCAACCCCCACACACAACCACACACACACCCACCACCCACCACCACCACACACACTCACACACCCAACACACAAACCCACACACCCACAAACCACACACCCCACACCCACACACACACACACACACAAACCCCACACACAACACCCACACACACACACACACACACACCACACACACACAACACCACACACACCCACCACCCCCACACACAACACACAACACCCACACACACACCCACCACCACCACACACCCACACACACACACACCACACCCACACCACACACACCAACCCCCCCACCCCAACAACACCACACACACCAACCCACCACACACACCCACACCCACAACACACCACACCCACACACACCCAACACCCCACCCCACACACCACACCCACACATACCACACCCACACCACACACACACACCCCACACACAACACTACACACACACCCCACCCCCACACACCACACCCACACCACAAACACACACACACACACACACACACACACACACACCCAAACCCAGCTCCCACACGTCTCCCCCCAGCCTACAATCCAAAAAAGTCCCATACGTGTTCCCACAAAGTTCGGACATGTGAGGCCGACACAAGACCGGGCAACTATGGGCCCCATTCCAAGGCTAAGGTCCATATCTTGATAGGGCCCCCCGCCCACCCCCGTATATTGCCGTGGCCCACCCCGCTTATATGTTCACATTAACCCTAGTTTATTCCGACACTCTGATCTGGCGCTGACATAGAGTTGGCATCCAGCCATTCAATCCTCCCGACGTATCGTCACTTAGGTAGATTTTATCTTTCGGTAATGGATGTTAGGAATGTTCTGGTCCAATTTTCCTTTTCTCTCTCTACCAATTATTCATTCTGAAACGTCTTGGCTTAATCCCGTCCGGCAGCCTTTTTCGACTGTGGTGAAACTTTTCCTACGATCTAGCTAGTCGCGGGTGTACCTGCGGTAACGTGTGTGACGGATCGACCTGCTCTTGCTTACGTTTTTCCATTTGGTGCTAGTTTCTCTCTCAAGGCTGGGGAGGTGGCATACCTGAGAGTCTAAGGCCGAAATTCCACTGGTGTATGTCTCAATCCCCAGTATACGACACGGCAAGCTCGTTTAGGGGGGATGGGGGGGGGGGGATTCGATTTTGCTGGCATGTGAGGATCCGAGACCACAACATGGGGCAAACAGTATAACTGCAGTATAATAGCACAGAGCCAGGCCAGCTGTCCTTCAGTCTTAGGGTCTGTGCCCCATATATCGTTCAGCAAGATTATATACCCCAAGATACAGGCGTGAAGAAATCTTTTTCCGAGCCTCTCTAACCATGTGAATTAAAAGAGTGGACGCGTCCTATCAAGGGGTATAACCCAGGTATGTGGGGTGCACGTCATGCGGGGGCATGGGGAGAGGGTGAGCTTTACCATTCCAATCGATGTTAAGCTTTCGGGGAGGCCTCTCGGTTTGTTAAGTGAAATGCCACATACTTTAGTTTTTCCTGGATTGGCATTTAAAGACCAGTCCTCATAATATCTCCCATTTCATTGAGTGCCTCTGTCGAAAAAAGTTCCTCAAATCTCTTCAAAGTTCTTGCATGGTGGCAACGCCAAAGAGACCGTTCCGGTTCTATCGGACAAACGTATTGTATTGGGATTAGGAGGCTGTCAATGGTGTAGATGTGGAAAGCAAAGGGGACAACACTGATCCCTGTGGAGTCCGATCATTTGGGGGACTGTGCTCATCCATCTGCTCTTTTTTCTACCCTGCCATCCATTTCTACATGAATCGTCGGTTTGTTTGAGTAGATTCCTTAGACATTAACCATATGTCCATTAACCCCACGTTGGCCATTTTCATTCGCAGGCGCGGTGGTTGACTGTGTTCAAAGCTGCTGTGAGGTCTTCCAGGACTATTCCGTTTTTTAAACTTCTTCCTGACATCCGGTGCCTCAATAAACTGGACAAGATTAAGAACTTGGCCACAAACATGAGCGCCCTTTTCTGAAGCCGGCTTGCTCCACGATGAGTTGGTCTTTCGACTGATGGAGCTAGTCTGTTTAGGCGCAAGTTTTTCGAAAAGTTGTATGAGGACACAAGAAGTTGAGACAGGCGGTAACTCTCGGATTCTCTGGGTCTTTCCAGTTTAGGAGAGCTTACAAACCTTAGCCCGTTTCCATTTCTTTGGGTAGTCTAGCGATGATAAAATATTTCGTTTAAAAAGAGAAAGAAGCCATGCTTTGCTTTTGACCCCATATTTTTAGCATCTCATTGTGGATGCCATCGATACCAGTTGCTTTATTTGCTTTATAGAGATTTAATTTCCATGTGAGCTCCCCCATTGTGAAATAGGGAGATTCACCATGGACTATGCATTCTTTGATAATGCGTATGGCCTTGGTTTGTTTTGGCGGGTTAGACTGGAGGTTTTCCATTTTTAAGAAGTTGTGCGCAACTCATCGGGTGTTTACTGCTGCTAGTCCGGGCATGATTGTTTTCATCAGAGTTTAATTTCCGAATTGTTGGCCCCTCCCATTATTTACTGTTCCTTTCCTGCTCAAGTCTGTGTCTCTATCATGACATTCCATCGCCTCTTTCTCGTTTCTCCAATTTCATTCAATAAGGTTTCACCCAGTTGAATCGTCAATTTCATTGAAAGATCTTCATATACAGCTTGGCATACCATAATACAATTCTTTAGTTCTGAGACTTTAGCCCTGGGATGTAGTTTTGTCCTACTGCCTCTTGCAATGTTATTGGATATGGACTGCGGGGCCCGAGGGGGGAGAGGGTGCCGGATCCAAGAATCTCATATTTCTAGGATGTGATGAGCGCGAGCATATTTGTTGGAGGATTTCCTAATCTCTTCAGTTGTAATGAGCGTGTGACCAATTGTAGGAGGTTAGTGGGGGGGGAGGTGAGTATACACTAGCCTGAGGAGGTATTCAAAAGCAATTGGTTTTACAATCGGGGGTGTGTTAGGTTATTGTCACGGGGGGGGGGGGGGTCTGGTGGGGGGGGTGGGGGGGCGGGGGTTGGGGGGGTGTGGGATCGGGGATGTGATGCAAGAACATTTCTCTGAACACCTGCCTCCTGTTGCTTGATATGATGACCAAGTCCGGTTATATCCTCTCCTCCAACGGCACTGGGGAAGTGGAGGATCTTTGCTCTCATATAGATGTTAGTCATTTTGGATGCCACAATGAATGACATTTTGCGACTGGGGGATGCTTCATTATATCCCCATTGGGTACTGTGCTGTTGAAGTCCCCTCACTTACCAAGTGGTCTTGTCGGATACATCGAAATCTGATGCCCATTGTATACCGATATTATTACAAGATGATCAGATTCCAGTTTTAGAGTTTCCATTTTCCCAGCCCCCCCCCTGGATTCGTTCAGTTTCTTAGAACATGTACTAGGTCCCTTGATAAAAATAGCACTTCCATGAATTGGTGCTAGATGTTGTATCGCCAAACGCATTCCTGGAACTTCCGGTGGATTGTGGAGTTTTCTCGGTGGGGTCTCCTGGTATACAGAATGTCTGGTTCGAGTGAGGCCAGCAGTTCTCCTTTGCTGGCAGAAAACCCCTCCACATTATGGGAGATGATTTTTATATATATAATATGTATATATATAAATATATAATATATATCTCTATATATACACCACACACACCACACACCACACACAACACAACACAAACAAACACACCAACACCACCACACCCACCCCCCACACCACACACCCCACCACAACACCCCACACCACCACACCACACCACACACCCACACACACACCACACACCACACACCCACACAACACACACCCCCCACACACACCACCCCCACCACACACACCACACACACCACACAACACACCACCAACCACACACCACACCCACACACACACCCACAAACACACCACACCACACACCACACACACACACCACAACACCCACACCACACACACACCACACACCAACACACACACCACACACCACACACCCACACACCACCACCCACACACCACACACACACTACACACACAACACACACCACACAACACACACCCACCAACACACACACAACAACCCACCACACCACACAACCACCACCACACACACCCACAACCCCACACACCAACACACGCCCACACACACACACACACCCACCCACACACCAACACCACACACACAAAACACACACCCACACACACCACACACAACACCCCACACACACACACCCACAACACCCAACCCCCACACACCACACCACACACCACACACACCACACACAACACACAAACACCACCACACACACACACACACACAAACAACCACCACACAAACACCCACACACACACCCACACACCACCACCCACACACACACCACCACACACACCCACCCCCAAACCCCACCCAACCAAACACACACACAACCACACAGACACACCCAACCAGACACACCCACCACACACACCAACACCACACACACACACCACACACACCACCACCCACACACCACCACCACCACACACACACCACACACACCCACACCACACACACACACACCCCACCCAAACCCCCCCCCACAAAACACCACCACACACACCACACACACCACACACAACACACACACCACACACACACCAACACCACACACAACACACACACACACCCACACCACACCCCACACCCCACACACACCACACACACAACACACACCACACAAACACCAGACACACACACACACCACACCACACAACACACACACACACAACACACACACCACACCCACACACACACACACCCACACACACACACCCACACAACAAGCACAAACACAACACCACACACACACAACACACACCACACACAACCCACCCACCACACCCACCCCACACAACCAACACACCCACAACACCACCCACCACACACAACACACACACCCCACACACCCCACACACACACACACCAACACACACCCACACCACACACACACAACCACACCACAACACACACCACCCACAACACCACCACCACACCACACCCACACCCCACACCCACACCACCCACCCACCACACACCACACCACCCACACACACACACACACCACACACAACCACCACCAACAACCCACACACACAACACACCCACACCACACACACCACACACACCAACACCCACACCACACACACACCCACCACCCACACACACCACCCACAACCAACACACCAACACACCACACCACACCACACACACAACACACACCCACCAACAACACACCACAACACACACACACACACACCCCACACCACACCCCCACACACACACACACCACACCACCCACCACACACCAACCACCAACCACCCACACACACCCACAACCACCACAACCCACCACCAACACACCACCCAACACACACACCACCACCCACACCCCCACACCACCACACCACACAACCACACACCACACCACACACAACCACACCCACCACACACACCACCACCACACACAACACACACCCCACACCAACACACCACACACACCACCACACCCCACCCAACATCACCACACCCACACACACCACACCACCACACACACCACACCCACACACAACACACCCACACACCAACACAACCAACACACCACCACCACACCACACAACACACACACCACAACACACAACACCAACAAACACCCACACAACACAACACCACACCACACCACACCCACACAACACACACCCACACCACACCACAACCCACACCACACACACACACACACAACACAACACACACCCACACACCACACACCACACACCCCAACCCACACCAACACAACACCACCCAAACACACACACAACACCCCACAACCACACACACCACAACACCCACACCACACCACACACACAACAACACCACACACACCAACACACACAAACCCCACCCCCACACACCCAACACAACAACAACACCACCCACAACACACAAACACCCACACCCCACAACAACACACAAACAACCACACACAACCCCCACCCACACACCACACACACACCCACCACCACACACACCACACCACACAAACAACCCACACACACACACACCCACCACACACACACCACACCCAAACACCACACACACACACCAAACACAAAACCCACACCCACACACCAACACACACACCACAACCCACAACACACCCACCAACACACACACACCCACCCACACCCACACAAACCCACACAACCACACCACACACAAACAACACCACAACACACCACACACACACACACACACCCCACCCACCACACCCCCACCCCCCACACACAACACACCCCCCACACCACACCACCACACACCACACCACCACACACCACACCCACCCACCCCACCACACACAGACACACACCACACCCACAAACACCCCACACACACACACCACCACACACAACACCCACCACCCACACACACACACGCACTCACACCCCACACACACACACCACCACACAAACCACACACAACCACCACACCACACACACACCACACCAACACACACCCACAACACCCACACACCCCACACACACCACACACCCACCCCACACACACACCACACACACACCCCACACACCCACCACACCACACACACACCCACCACACCCACACCCACACAACCACACACCCACACACCACACACACACCACCACCAACACCACACACAACACCACCACACCACACCACACCACACACCCACACACACACCCACACCACCACCCCACACACACCCACACCCACCCCCACCACCCCACACCACACCACACACACCACCACCACACACCCACACCCCCACCCACACACACACACCCCCACCACACACACACCCACACCACACACCCACACACACCCCACACACACACACACACCCCACACACACCACACCCACACCATCACACACACCACACACACACAACCACCCACACCACACCCACACATACACACACACCCACACACACCCACACACCACACACACACACCACACCACACCACACCACACACACACACACCACCACACCAACCACACACCACACCACACAACACACACACCAACACAAAACACACACACACACACACACCACAACCACCACACCACAACACCCCAACCACCACACACACACACACAAACCACCACAAACACACACACACACACCACACAACACACACACCCCACACACAACACACCCACACACACCACCCACACCCACACACACACACACACACACCACACACACCACAACACACACAACACCACAAACACCAAACCACACACAACACACACCACACACCACACCAACACACACACACACCAACCACAACCACAACACACCCACACCACCACCCACACACACCCACACACCCACCCAACCCCCACACACCGCACACCACACACACACCCAACACAAGACTGACACCACCCACCACCACAACCACAGACACCACACCACACCCCACCACACCACCACACACACCCACACAACGCACCACACAACACCCACACACACACAACACACAACACACACACACACACAACAACCACACACAACCACAACACACACACACACACACAACACAAACACACACACACACCCAACCACCACACAACCCACACACACACACACACACACCCACACCACACCACACCACACCCCACAACAACCCACACACCCACCACACACCCACACCAACACACACCCACACACCCACCACACACACACCCACCACACCCACACCACACCCACACACACACACCACACACACACCACACACCCACACCACACACACACACCACACACACCCACCCCACCACACACACACCACACCACACACACACACACCACACACCACACAACACCACACACAACACCCGCACCACACACCCACACCCACACACCACCACACACACACACACACACCACACCCACACAAACACACACACCACACCCACACCACCACACACACCACACCCACACACACACACACCCCCACCCACACACACCACACAAACACACCCCCCACACCCCCCACCACCACACCCCCCCCCACACACAAAACACCAACAACACACACACCACACACACACACCACAACACACACACACACACACACACACAAACCCACAACACACACAAAAACCACCCACACACAACCACCACCCACACACACACCCACCACCACACCCACACCACAACACACCCACCCCCACACCACCACACAACCCCCACAACACACACCACACCACCCCCACCACACACACAATTTTTTAACTCCAATAACCCCAAAAGGAAATGCCTTCGTAAGAAAAGGGGAAAACACATAATAATAAACCAATCAAATTTTGAGCAACCTTGAAGAGCTCTTTTGTGACAACTGCTCATTAGTCCTTAAACTGATCCATGAATTACACTTGACATTTTTTTTACAATTGCAGGAGATAATGCCATTTTAATATTTTCATCTGACCTATGACTTGAACTTCTAGTTAACTCTAACACCACACTTTTCTTTTTCTTTAAAAGAAATACATGAAGAAGCACCTAATTATCTTGCCGGGATGTTTTGCTCATGTTAGTATGGTAAATGTGCTCGGAAATTCCATCCCAGCCTGCCAAACACTACAGCTAAAACAGAAACTGATACTAATTCTTGAAGTATTTCTACAGAAATTGTTAACAACTTAAAAATAAAATTTCATTCCTAGGATCTCTAGTTCAGCAAACTTTAGCCTATATACTGTTGAGTGAAAGGAGAGGGAAAAATTGAATAGAGAATGAGATACAGAAGCATTCTTTTACAAACTGATAAGACACATGTATGATGATATGAAGCACTGGACTGAAATGAAAAGCAAAGAAAACAGAGACAAGCAGACAGTTACATTGATGGGCATATGAATATATACATAAATACATTAAAGTGCACACAGAAATACAGATGCATATTTGTAAAGAGATGGACAAACCCAAAATAATCAAATAAAACAATTACATTCACCAGTATGTTGAAAAAATAAAATGGCTTTTAAATATACATATATATACTTAAATAAAAATAAAACCATCAGTACAACTCAACCTTTCTATTCTGTCTTGTTTTCTCCATTTGTAAAACAAAATGCAAGTCAGTAAATAAGGAGAAATTAATCTGACACACAAGAACAAACCTTACTATCGTTGTTCTGTAGGCAAGGGGAAAAAAGACGAGGATGAAAAATCTACATAATGATATAATTTAAACTTCTTTTTTTTATCTGCAGTACATAACACTTGTGTTTGAAGAGGGGGGAATAAGGAATAGATGAGATAATAATGCCGTGTATGGGTTTCAGTTTTTTTTAAAAATAAAAGTTTGGGTAAATTTTTAGAAGGCTAACTCTTTCGATTGTAGACAATGCGCTTTTTGTGTGATGAATTAATTTAAACATGTGGAAAAATAATGATAAATGGATAATAATAATATTGATAAAAAAAGACTCAAATTGTATAACATTACAATTAACTTATTGCTTTTTTAACCTTAAGTTTTTCTTTTGTCCTTTTCATTATAAAAGAATATTAATAAGAGTATGTCATGTACACATTCTAAATTTATTGAAGATAAAAATCGTTAGAATTAGTCAACATGTGGATGTATAAGAAAAGTACCACATCAACACATCAGTACCAAAGACTACTGTGTAGCTACAATTTTACTGAATCTAACTGGCAACCACAATGACATCACTGCATTGGGTTTCTGTTTAGCCTCCTCCAAACATGCTGCATTGCGTCGACTTCAAACAACAAGATGTATGAGCTCTAGTGACTGCCGGTGAGGTAGATTGAGACAGTCTAGGGAATGGTTAGGGGTCATCACATGATAAAATGCGGGAGAAAAAAAAGTTTTAACAATTATTTTTTCTTTCGGTCGTATGTATCAACGTCCAAATGCTAGATTTTCATTCCTGAATGTTATGGAGACACACACAGCAATCAAATACCCTAAACACTGACAAATTCAATTACTCGTGGGTTTTTCTACCCCCATCCCTTCGATCCCTATCTCACAACAACACACCACCACACCACCCCCCACACTACAACCACTCCCACACCCTCTCACAATTTAACTCCCACCTATTATCTCATCACATCTCATTATCTCACTAAAAACTCTATATCTAATCACTCTTTTTTATTACCCATTAATCAAACTACCTCTTGTAATATTCAATCTTTTCTTCCCTACTCTCTCTCTCTACCTCTCTTCATCTCTCCTCTCAACATTCTTACTCTACTTTTCTCTCTTCTCTCCTCACTCATCACACCTACTCTTCTCTCTCTCTCACTCACTCTCACTCTCTAGCTCTCCTTACTCTCACGTCATATTCTCTCCACACTATCTCACATGTCCACTCTGTTGCATACGATTACTCCACACTCTCACTATCTCATTTCTTGCTCTTCTCCATACACTCACTCTTCAGCTCTCTACCCCCTCACCATCTCTCTCATCTCTCTTTCCACTCTCACCTCTCGGTCTATTCTCTCTCTCTCTCTCATGTTTTTTTGTTTTTCACTTTCACTCTCCTCTTTCTCTCATGACTCACTTTTCACTAATGTCTCACATCTTCTTCTCACTCTCTTTCTCACGTCTCACTCTCTTCTTTACTCATACTTCACTTCACTTCACAATCACTTCACTCACTCTCACTCTCTCACTCTCATTTCTCTCTCTTCATCACTTACTCGTCACTCATGCCTCACTCCCTCTGTCTTCATCCTCTGACTTAATTTTACTCTTCTCTCTAACTCTCTCTCCTGTCTTTTCTCCTTCTCTGAATTACGCGGCTCCTCTTTTTCCTCTCCTTACTTTCTCTGATCAATTATTTTCTCATCTCTTTCTTCTTTTTCTAATTATTTCTTTCTCCTATTATCTCTCTCGTACTCATACTCCCTTGGACGTTTCTCTCTCTATTTTCATTCTCTCATCATTTCTCACTCTATTCTCTTCTTACTTTACTCTCTCTCTCAATCATTTTCTCTCTCTTCTTCTCTCTCTTTTCTTTCTTGTTTCTTGTCATACTTACTTCATTCTTTCTTTCTATATCTTTCTTTCTTTCTTTCTTTCTTTCTTTCTTTCTTTCTCTCTCTCTCTCTCTCTCTCTCTCTCCCTCTTGCTCTCATACATGCTCTCATACATGCTCTCATACTCATCCTCAAACTCACCCTCACTCACACTATCACCCTCAATCTCACACACATGCATGAGCTCACTCCCTCACCCACACTGATGCAGCCACATACATGCACAACTGCACAAGCACGCTTATACACACATTCACACACTTGCTCAATATATACATAAAAAGGAGCAATCATATTGACAACCAGAAAAATACAAGTTTTAAAATAATTTTCTTAATACCATTATAGATTCCATATAAATATAAGAAACAGTCTGACAGCACCTATCTCTGATTCATGTACAAAATATAATTATTTATTCTTTTTGTTCCACCTTTTCCCTCTCATTATTATGACCATAAATACTCCTATTGTTATTACCATCACTGTCATTCTCTTCA
>NW_028234405.1:34623600-34626508 GCF_977035675.1 Penaeus japonicus
AGCAGATGGGTGTCATGATATACACAACGGCTTAGATTAGGCCTAAACAACAGGCGTCGATATACACATGACATGACAAAGTTGAAGCACGCTCACAATCACAAAGTATCATGACTGTAACTGCACTAGTTGAGAGCTACAGCTTTCCAAAGACAACCTAAACCCTTGTTTTGTGATGGATATAGGGGAAAATATTTGTTAGGCAAGTCTGCCTAACATTTCCCCCATCCCTCTAATTTTTTGCTGATACCGGCGACATCAGAAATCGCCCATCCTGACTGCCTGTTAGCTTATTAGGCGGCGCATTGGGACAGTATTTAATTCTATCTCAGATCCCCTGATACTAGATAAGATCTTCCCTACAAACTGCTACAACAAATATGACCAACAACTATACAAGTGCTTTGACACTCACTTGAGATACATGTTCCTCTCTGAGAAGTTACAAGCAGCAAAATCAAAGTTGGGGCAGTTGGCCCCGAGCAACTTGGGAAACAGCATGTTTTCTACCATGACTGCAGGGTCCTCATACCAGTTGCCGTAAATAAAAATGCCTGCCACAGTAAAATTATCAATTAATGACTGTAAGAGGAAATAAAAATTAAAGAATGATGAGGAATAAGTGAACTTTCCTACAGCTTGGTAATATACATTTTAACCCCTAAGATATGAAAAAAGTTCTTGAGCTTCATAGGTACACAGGATAGGAAAAATACTTTATTTGTTCACCTTTTTACACAATTACTTCAACTTGGATACTAAAATAAATACTTTAGATACTTTTTTAAGGACAACTTTTGCCATAAAGTGTGCAAATATACCAGAGAAAACATATTTCAGCCTTTATGGGTAATGATAAGGAAAGACTTTCAAACAATATAAATAACTATATTAATAAAATTAGCAAAACATAAAAGCTTTGAAAAGAAACAAGCAACAATGAAAGCTGTATGAAGCCTTGTACTCACCCCTTTTGGATGCATGCCCGTGGAGATCTATGTAAAGGAAGAGCCCCGAGGACACCTGGGTCTCCTCAGGTATAGGTGTAGGAGGACTCAATACCTGCGAGAAGCCCTCAGAAGGAATGCAAAGAGAGGTATCTAATGTTCCTAGATTTGCATCCATCTCCCTCCCTGGCCGGCCACACTCAGCCTCACTCTCACTACTGCTAGCTATCCCCCCTCCCTCCTTTGTTCCAGCTATATTTTGTACTCCAGGAGTAAGGGGCAGGACACTACTCTTTTGTGGTAGGATAGGATGCAACAAATTCACATTTTTGCTTTCTTTGTGTGACCCTCTATTTGCATTTGTGCTATGTGAGGAGGTACTAGAACTAACACCACTACCTAAAGCTTCTGCCTTGAACTGCTGCTGACTAGACACCTCTGAAGATGCTGAGGTGAAAGATAATGCATTAGAACAACTAGGCAGGAGATTATCGTCCTTTGAGATTAGTCTACTGGGATTAATGCAACTAAAACTACTAAGATCTTTATCACTATTTGGTGCTGTATTTTTTTGTATTTTTTGATCACAGGGGCAGTCATCAAATGCTTTGTCTTTCTCTTCCTTGTAGAGGTCCTTTAAAAATAGGTCCCGGGATTTTTCACAGCTTGTGATGCTCACTCCCTCCCCCTCACTCTTAGTTTGTGAAACACAGGGTGAACAAATGGAACTCTCCTGATTACATCCCTTGTTTCCAGATATGATGTTTGTAAAATCGCTAACAGCTGCTAGTGATCCAAACATGCTGGTGACACCTGTTTCAGCTTCACTGATGCAAGATACATTTGAGCAGTCATCATGGACATCAGCCATGTGTGAGGCTCGTTGAAATGAACTAGAAGCCTGTGTACCATCAACTGAGACATTGCTAGAGATGTCCCAGCCTGAAGCAGAGGGCTCATCCATCTCCATTAAAGCTGTTCCTCTCATCCGTCCACTCCCTGAGCCTCCAGCCTTTCCACACTGTACATCACTGAAGCTGTGGCAGGTGTCTTCATCCATCACGACTGGTGGTCCCTTTGAAGAATTGGTGACAGCCAGTTCACAATCATCATTAGAAGATGTGGTGCTTGTTGTTGGAGCAGTTTCACTCATATCATCTGAGTTTGGTGTAGCTTTGGAATCTTGGAATGAGTTTGGAAGGATGTGACCATGATGGTGGTACAGGATGACTTGCCTCGTGGCATAAATGGTTGGATGTAGGTGTGGTGAAGGATCCACATACACACGGTTCAGATTCACTCCACGCTGGTCAGTGCGGTAATGGCCACGCACCACACCATCAGGGTTGAGAATCGGGATGAGCTTGAAGACAAACATGTCCCTGAGCTTCACTGCCCGAGGGTCATTTGAGACGATGAAATTTAGGAAGCCATTCAACACAAAGCTGGAGGATGTCTCACCGGGGTGTACTCGGGCTGAAACAAAGACCACCTTCTTGCTCGGGAACCGGTGGGGACGAGGCTCATTAAGATTGGGGAAGAGACCTGGAAGCCTTGCCTCACGCTCTTCTACCTTGCCATTGTGCGAGCTGACAGTCACAAGGTCAACACGCCAGCCGTCAAGCGATTTTATGAGTAACTCTCGATGATAGTAAAGACTTGGGGAACTCACTGAGAACTTATGGTCAAGACTTTCTAGCATGTTTTGCAGCTCTGAGTAAGTGAATGGGTATGTGAATGCATAGTGGGTGAATACTCCCACTTCACTCACAGTATGAACCCAAGATACCACTGTACTGTTCTCCTCACTCTGAAAAGATTTAATTAATGAAAATTAAGGATTACTGGTATCTAATATGACATTATTGATGTTACACCAAAATTCCCATTGCCACAAAATAATTTATAATGAAAAAATACATTACATTAATATTTCCTTTAATAACATGATTTGATCCACT
>NW_028234405.1:34626608-34629108 GCF_977035675.1 Penaeus japonicus
TACATACATACATACATACATACATACATACATACATACATACATACATACATACATACGTATAAATACGTATAAATACGTATACATACGTATACATACGTATACATACGTATACATACGTATACATGCGTATACATGCGTATACATGCGTATACATAAATATATATACATATACATATACATAAATATATATACATATACATATACATATACATAAATATATATACATACATATACATATACATATACACACTACACATACACACATTCACACATTCACACACCCACACCCACACCCACACCCACACTCATACCCATACCCATACCCACACCCACACCCACACCCACACCCACACCCACACCTACACCCACACACACGTATAGGTATCTGTCGGTAACAAATGGATTAAGTAATATAAAAAATGTTAAGAAAGTATAAATCAAATTTCATATAATAATAACTCTTTGAGAATGCTTGCTACAGAGTATAGAATGAAGAGGGAATGAAATAAGTAATACTGTTAAAATGAAAGGAAGAAAAAAATGGTAGAAAAGGAAGAATAAGAAAACTCCAAACCAAGAGAAGCAAAAAAGTTTGCAACACTGCTATGCCTCCTCTGATTGGAAATCCTTGTCAATCTTGATAACGGAAAGTGACTGAAAATTACACTTCTCCAAAATAAGAGACACCAGAGACTTGATTTTTTACAGTTTGTCCAGGGCTAATTTTATTACTTGATATTTCAAGAGCTATACTTCACTCACAGTGGAGGATCATAGTTACCCTGGTATATTAGTGAAATTTGAAAAAAGGTGTAAATAACATGTAAATAAAAATATAAAGTAATACTACACAAATGTATTCATAAGAAGAAGGGAATAAAAAAAAAACATGGAAAGACCATATAACACATATTATAATGTTTCATACAGGGACCCTGGCAAAAAGTGAATGCAGTAATGTGCCCTCATCAGCATTAGAATCCTGCACTGATTGTCTCATTGGAGGGGGGAATAGAGGAGGGGAAAGGATAGGGGGGGGTTGGCTGGACAAAATTGCCATACAGTTCTAATATTACTAATTCACACTGATTCCACTTACTATAAATAAAGAAATGGGAATCACTAATACTGTATAACTGGCTCAGGGAGAGGAGGGGATACAAGGGGAAAGGGGATATAGGTATGGTATGATAGGCAGTGGGTGGAGGAAACTTTCCAGACAATGCCATTCATCAGCCTGCCAATTTCTGACATCTGTGCAAGTTGCAGCCATAATCATGGCTAATAGGACTAGGTTGCATAAATAATATGTGGAAAGCTATGATTTTGGAAAAGAGGTTTGCTCTCACAAGCACAATTTGAACAGGATTAAGAATGTGGCCAAACATAGCTTATTGTAGCCTGACATAGTGCAAGAGTTAATCTCTAAGAAGAAAAAATGCCTAAACCTCAACTGAAGGCAAAGGTGGAGAGGATGTTATTGCAGCCATCACTTCTCTCATAACTTTCATATACTGACAGGATAAATCAGTTGACCCACCAGTTGACAGCTTGCATCATAGGATTCACATAGAATTCTTAATCAGACAGAGCCACCGTCAACTGGGTCACTAGCCAGAGTGCATTCATGGAAACAAACCTTCTGACTGTCAGGCAAAGTATGATAAGTATGATGGGGATCCCCAATACTATCTGTCATAGGCTAATCTCAAGAGACATTAACCCTTTGCAGACAGAGCACCTAACGACCTAACTGGTCATCAGGATGGGCTGTCTACGACACTAGCAGCACCAGCTAAAAATTGGAGGGACGGGGAAAGTGTTTTCTTGCTCCTCTGGGTAGCACAGATTAGCCCAAACAATATATTTCCCTAAATCTATCATAAAATGTGAGTTTAGGCTGACTTTGGATCCCTGTAGCTGTGGAGCTACTGCTGTTACAGCCATAATACTTCATGACTGTTTGCACGTTTCACCTGTGATCAGATCCCAATGTTGCTTCATAACACCCGTCTTTTAGGCCTAATCAGTGCTGTCATATATGTCATGACACCCGTATGCAATGGGTTAAGATTATCCTACATAGGACAAGACTTTGATACCAAATCCCTGTTGTGTGCATTGCAATTTATAAGATACAACCCTTTTGCATTACCTCTAGCACTTGACTCATGAAAGCTAGAATGCCTAAGGTTATAAGATGTACAAGCTCTCAATAGATGAAAGAGGCAAGTTGAAAGCCAAGGCTTGCTTTCACAAATCTCACTGAACTGAAGTAAAGTTTTAATCTCAGACATTTTGATTTGTACACTCTTTAAAAGGTAATTTCAACATGATATCGTATGTGTTTTAAACAAAAGTTTTTGTGTTTATCTGCATTCCTACACAAAAATATGGAACCAAAGAAACAGCCATTCATTATATATTCATTTGTTTCACAACCTGCAACGTTTCCATTTTCAGACTTTATCATGAGCTCAGGAAAAATCCTCTCCTA
>NW_028234405.1:34644108-34646608 GCF_977035675.1 Penaeus japonicus
GTTATTTATGGAAACCATTACCATTGTGACTGCTATATCAGGGTCATCTGGATAAAGAGAAATAGATATTTGTCACATTCTAGAATTATTCAGTTAAAATAACATACTGTAAATACAACTAAAGTGATAACCAGTATACAACTAATAATAATATCTTTACCAGACAACACTTCTGAAATACATGTTATTCTTACCTGGAGCAAGGCTTAACATTTCTGAAGAGAGTATCACCAATCCTGATGTATTCCCACAAGTCCTCATCATAAGGAGCATTAGTCCCCTCCACAAGGATGTTTGGACGGAAATTCTGGGGCGGCAAATGACTCTTCACTCTAGTCTCTAGATCTCCGATGGATTCTCTTGTCATTAGCATGTATCCAGTCAGATCAGCATACAAGGCCTAAAAACATCATAAAGTTGAGTACAAATATAAGAAAGTTGTTAGAAGAATGCAAAAGCATGACAGGTGGTTGAATGATGCAATGTTGAATTGCTATTTGGCAGTTAAACCATCTATGCAAAGAAATACATTCATATATTCAGGAGATGAGTCATTCCTTTAGGAAATATAAATCTAAAACCCAAAATCACTGAAATGATGCTTTGTAAATTGAATCCATCCAAAATGAAAGAATATCAAAAGAAATTATTAATAACTATGAAAAAATATTCATATACAATAACTACTAGCACTAAAGAAAATAAAGTGAAGTATGAATATTACCTGTAGCAGTTATAACTACACCATGTTAACTATAAAGAGAGGTTAAGAAAACTTTTCAAATGCTGTTCCATGTTAGGTTCAATGAGAACTAACAATGACTCCCATAACTGAAGCACAAAATGACACTGCTCAAACTCACATTATCATCCCCCCGAAGGAGAGGATATTCATCTCCCAGGTCTGTACTCCTTGGGGAAGGTATGCTGCTGTGATAAAGAAGGCGACACTTTTTGCCCAAAACTTCCTTCAGCCAAGATGCTGCTTCATCTCCACAGTCAAGGCCAGGTACTGTGTCATCCCACACCCTGGAAAGTAATTTCTCTTGTCAGTTTAATTGTTGACTATATTCTATTTTGTTTTCAATTTAACCTGTTCTTACAATTAACTTCCTGTATCTTTTGTTACATTTTTCATAAATCAGATAATATCAATTGTTCTCTTCAACTGTAAAAACAAAAGAAGAAAAGGCAAAATCTGAAGTATAAATAAATAAATATGAAAAGGTCTGTACTATGTAACAAACAATATGTTATCTATGTTGTTTTCCAAGTAATAAAGTCTATAAAATCAAAGCAAATTTCCTGAAACATAAATGCATTTAAAGAATATTTTCACTTCAAAATATCTGCTTATAACATATCTGCAAACCAGAGCATTTCCAGATATTTAGACAAATTATTTGGAAGTTGTAAACTTTCATTAAATCATATAATATTAAAATTACTTTTTGAAATATATATTCAAATAATATCATAAAGGATGAATAAAATACATCTACCTTGTAGTTTTCTGTACATCCTTTTCCTCAACTTGCGACAGTAAAACAGAGAACGATGGAGCACCTGGAAACTCGAGAATGAGAACACCATCTTCAATGCGAGCTTTTATCTTCACTGTAGCTGGGATCATCCTTCCTGTCACCATCACACCCTTTTCATTCATTATAATCAATGATCTATGAAAAAATAAAAAAACATGGAAAGAGTGTTCAAGATAGTTTGGCAGTCAGTTATAGTAACTATGTTTGTAAATGTGGTATTTTGTATCCTGTTTGTAAGTTATAATTTCCATATATCCTATATAGAACATCAAAATAAACAAATTGGTATATGATGCAGGAAAGACACAGTAACAACCAGAAGATTAATAACCTATAAAAGGCAAACAGGGAAATACAATACAATAAAAGCGGCAAACACAAAATACTATATTTTGATAGCTCGTCATAGGAATTGAGCAACCCTTACCGATCTCTGACAGTGCCACTGCTGAGGCCAAGTTGAGTAGCCTGAGCAGAGGCCAGGCTTATTCCGGCACAAGATTTAATAGGATACAGATACAACTTGGAGACTTTTCCAACATGCTGCCAGGTTCTGTCTGCCAGTTCTTCCAAATTCCTTCAGATGAAGAAAAAATGAAGAAAAAAAGGAAAAAAATAAATGAAGGATTTTCAGTATGTATTCTTAATGTCCAATATGCAATGCACTTAACAAAGGTAAGTCTCTTTATCCTTCTAATATAGTGTGCCAAAAAAAAATATATATCCACAATGCAGACACAATCTTCCCTAACAAGCTCAATGCCAGTAAAACAATTAATCAGGGTAATATATGTATTGCTTCCAGTATTCACAAAATAACAGGAAATGAAGATTTCTTACTTCACACGCGGCCTCATTATTCTGGGTGCTTTCGATCTCCGCCAAGATGACCAAAATTTGAAAACTAAGGTCACTGTCACAGCTGCCAGCAAGGTCACTGCAATACTTGAACGTGG
>NW_028234405.1:34684108-34686608 GCF_977035675.1 Penaeus japonicus
ATAATATTTGTAAATATATAATAATATATATATGTTATATATATATATATGTATATAATCAGGTATATATATATATATATATATATATATATAGAATATATATATATATAGATTTATAATATATATATATAGAGAGAGAGAGAGAGAGAGAGAGAGAGAGAGAGAGAGAGAGAAGAGAAGAGAGAGAGATATTTATTATAAAAAAGTTATATATATATATATATATATATATATTTAAACATAATATAGATTTATAAATATATATATATATATTATAATGTAGAAATATACAGATAATATACGTATAGTATATATATATATATATATATAATATATATAGTATATATATACTATATATATATATATATATAGATATTTAGATATAATATAATATATAGATATAAATGTATTCATGCGCAACCATCAACCATTGCACGATCCACACAGGACAATTGAGTGTGTGGTGAAGGGTCAGTGAAGCAACACAGGTAGGTGCGTATGTAATTTATTCACACTCGAACAGAGTAGGATCGCAGCAGCAGCCAGGTAGGTCTTGAATCGCTGAAAGGTCGCTGAGTCGCTAAAGGCTAGTCATACTTCGGAGGGAGGTAAACCACAGATCCAATTTCCAATGAATAGGAACTTACCAATGCAATGATAATGCAATATAAGCAATATGGAAACAAAGAACGCCCCATTTTTTTCCGTTTAGTGGGATGGGGTGGGGGTGGGGGTGGGGTCACATACCAAATCTGGCATTAGTATTGGTAGTTTTGTTTTTGTTGACCTGGTTCGACCTGACAGAGCAAAGAAGGCACTTGGGAAACAAGAGTGCATACTAGGAATCCTACTTAAGGCTAAGTTAATCTAAGTATATCACATGGCTAAACTTGTCTGAATATTTTAACCGAGGTTCTGAATTATGGTTCTTTGGTTAGTTCCTTAAAAATACGTTCACAAAGAGTGTTAAGTCATCAAATATTTCTCAGACTGAATACGCGGCATATGAACTGAATTACATTTGAAGTTAATGGTCTGTTTCTTTATCTATTCTTGGAAACATGTTCAGCATATCATCCTGCATTTGCAACATTTCAAACTTCCTGCGTAAAACATGTGCGAAATCAGATACAAACGACGATTTTCCATTTTTTTCTTAGTAAAAGAGATTTGTAACTCTTGACCCTTTATAGGTGAAAATCAATATTATTTTCTATTATCCACTACACCTCTTTATCAATTTTTCTTGTGCAGTATTGGGAAATCTAAATCATTCATCTTTATCGGTTTTCTCTCTTTGTCTTTCCACCCACTGAAGATAGGCTGAAACGGATGTCTTCACTGTGACTCTCCTCCAGCGAGAGCAACGAGGAGCTTGCAATAGTCTCCGCTGCAGTCTGCCTTGATGTCTTCCACGAGGTCGGACGAATACAGCTCCTTGTAGCGGGACCGGATATCAGCCAAGTCAATCTGTGGAGGGAAGGAGGTGATGGGGCTTTCTATTTATCTGTTTAAAGTTATTTGTTGACGTTTCTTAATGTCACAGCCTATTTCATTCACAATCTTAATCTGTGTGTGAAGTGTATCCAACAATCGATATAGGAGCTTATTAGTTTACTTTATTGGTGGAAACGGCGAGTTGTAACTGGCCTTCAATATCTACGCTTTTACATCAAGTGACAATCACATTAACCCAACAATTAACACTCTCCTCGCGATTCAACACCTACGACTTCGTTTCTGTGACCTCTGCAATGTGACCCCCGCCAGTACCTCACTAAATCAATACGAGTTATAACATTCTCATTATGTACAGCAATAAAAACATGTTTAAGTTTGCATGTCAACTTGACTCTCCAGTGTGGATAGTGCTCTCTCTCGTTCCCCTTTCCATTCCCAACTCCCTTCCCTCTCTCCCTCTTCTGTGAGCCTTCACCTGACTGCGTGAGACGAGGATGCGGATCAGGGCCTTGTCATCGGTGCCAGCTCCAGCCATGGCGCCGTTCAGACGTTCTGCGTAGAATCCTAAGGGATCTCTGACGCGTTGCACTAAGGGGAAGACAGTAATGTGTTTTTTCAGGAAACCACTAGCAAAGTACATTATGAAAGGAAATACTAATGCTGAATTAAGCGTTTCCTATTGGCGACTTTATCACAGCTGTTTATAGAATATATAAATTCATCGCTATCTTTGATATTCATTTACCTTCTCCTAAGGAATATTCACGCATTTATGGTCTTTTTGCGTCGCAGGCGAATGACCTTAAGGGCCAACTCTTGATAGGAAATGAAGAGAAACCGACCACTCTCCACCTTCACGTCAACTCACCTATGGCCAGCAGACCGGTCTTGATGTCTCCACTGAACTCTTTCTCGATCGACGCCTCAATGGTCTCGTCGGCGATGCTGTCGTAAGCGTCGAAGATTTCCTTGAGCTGAGCGTAACTGCGCGTGTTGAGAATCCGGATGAATTCGGCCTCGTCCGTGTCGGCGTTGCTAC
>NW_028234405.1:34704108-34706608 GCF_977035675.1 Penaeus japonicus
TTGGCTATAGTATTTTTGATGGGGAGAAAAATAATCCAGAAAATAATGGTCCATCTTTCCATGGAAATGTGTGGAATCCACGCTGCATTGGTGGAAAATAGCCTTGGATTCAGACTGTACACGCAGGTCGATGACATGTAGTGCTTACTGTACTGTCTGGAATGCAAGCGAACACTTGTGCACTATAGTTACATTTGGATTTGCGATTGCTTCATCATATATGATGTATAGTTTTACAATAAACTTTAGTTATATCTTTAATTTGCCAGTGATATTGCAATATACATTGTTGTTAAGTAGTAATCATATATAATATAATATTCATTTTTTATCCAAAGCATTTATGACTTTTGAAGACCACAAAATCTAAAACACAAAAAACCACCACACAAAAAACCACATGAAAAAACCTGTTACTTGAGTTTAACTGGGTTAGTAAAAATAACTCAACTTAGGTAACGTAATGTGAGGGTACGATGTTACGTCTAATAGGCCTTTATCTCATTCCTTTTAATATTCCATTTAATTTTCCTTCCCTCTTTCCCTCCTCCTGCCTCGGAGAAAGAAGAAGAGAGAGGAGGAGGGAGGGAGAGAAGGAGAGAGAGATGTGTGTGTGTGTGTGAGTGTGTGAGTGTGTGAGTGTGTGAGTGTGTGGTGAGTGTAGTGGTGGAGAGATGTGTGAGAGAGAGGTGAGTGGAGTGAGAGAGAGAGTGAGAGAGAAGAGTGAGTGATGAGAGAGAGAGAGAGAGAGAAGAGAGAGGGAATGGAAGAGTGAGAAGAGAGAGAAGGAGAGAGAGGAGATGAGAGAGTGAGAGAGATGAGAGAGAGGAGAGAAGAGAGAGGGGAGTGTGAGAGAGAGAGAGAGAGAGAGAGAGGGAGAGAGAGAGAGAAAAAAAAAAAAGAGAGAGAGAGAGAGAGAGAGAGAGAGAGAAAGAAAGAAAGAGAGTGAGAGAGATTTACATATTTACATACATTTGTACACACACACACACACACACACACACACACATATATACATTATATATATATATATATATATATATATATTATATATATAAATTAGAGTATATATACTATATATATTTATGTATATTTCATATATATTTATAGATATATATACATATATATTAATTATATATATATATATATATATTTATATATATATATATGTATATATTATACATATACATATATATTATATATTATATAGAATATATATATTTATATATATATATATTATATATATATGTATATATATACCACACACACACACACACACACTCACACACCACACCACACACACACACTCATATATATATATATATATATATTTATATCTATATATATATATATATATATTATATACACTAATATATATATATATATATATAATATATGTTATATATATATATATATATATTATATATAGATATATATTAACTATATCTAGTTTTATATATGTATATATTTTTTGAATATATATATATATGATATATATATGTATATATATATCTATATAATATTATTATGTATATATATATATATATATATATATATTATTTATCTATATATATATATATATATACAAACACAACTTACATTATTTGTAAATATATATATCTATATATATATATATATAATATATTTATGATGTATGTATATATATATGTATATATATATACATATTTATTATATTATATATATATAATATATATATATATATATAGTATATATCATAGCTATTTGTAATATATATATATTATATATATATATTTATATTTATATATATGTTATATATACATATATTATAATCGATATATATAATCATAATATATTATATAATATATATACATAATATAGTATGGATATTATATATTTATATATATATATATATTTTATATATACTATATTGGAGTGATGTCGGTGTGTGTGTGAGGAGGGAGTGTGAGAGTGAGTGTGTGGTGTGTGAAGTGTGTGTGTGTGTGTGTGTGGAGTATGGGAGTGATGTGTGGTGTTGTGTGTGAGTGTGGGTGTGTGTGGCGGTGTCGTGTGTGTGTATTTTTTAATGTTGTGACGTGTGTGAGTGTGAGTGTGTGTGTGTGTGTTTTGTAGTGAAGAGAGGGTGAGTGAGGGTTCTGAGGGTCTAGTCTGGGGGTAACTATTAATATATATATCTATATAAATGTCGTGTCCTGTTAGTGTATTTGATTTATTGTGAGTGTGTGTGATTGATTATGTTAGATTTGTGGAGAGTTATTTTAGATGTTTTAGCTTTTTTTGTTATTGAGGAGATTTTCTTTGATATTGTGTTTGTGAGAGTGAGATTTTGTTTGATTGTTTTGAGGAGTGTGTGATAAATTCTTATTGTTATTATTGTTATTTTATTTTTATTTTTATTGAGTGTTATATATTTTTTTAGATGAGTCTCTAAAAAACTACTCAAACACAAAAACACTATCAACTCTCACTCTCAATCTATTATAGTGTTAGTTTTGATATT
>NW_028234405.1:34716608-34719108 GCF_977035675.1 Penaeus japonicus
ATGATAGTAAAAATAATGATAAAGATAATTACAGTACTAACAATGATAATAACGATAATGATAATAGTGATAGTAATGATAACAATAGAGATAAGAAGGATAATGACAATAATGATAACAATGATAATAAGAATTAGAAAAAGAAGATTGAAACAAAATAATAATGATAATGATAGTAATCATAACGATAAAAACAATAATAATGATAGTTATGAGGATAAAAAAAACATTAATAATCATAACAATGATTATGATAATAATCATAACCAAAAAATAATAACAAATCATACTATTAATAATGGTAATGATGACAGTAATAATGATAATAAAAAAGATAAAATGCAAACAAATGTGATATTGTAATGATTATGATGGCAATGATGACTACAGCAATGATGATAATGATGACAATAATATCAATGATGATTATAATGATATTCAGCAATATTAATGATGATAATAATGATAACAATAACAATAACAATAATAAAGATAATACCCCGTAGCAATATTACTGTTGATAATGATGATCATGATAACGGTAATAAAACAATAATGATAATACCAATGATATTGATAATAGCCAAAACCAGAAAGTAAAATTGATGATGAAATTGATGATAATACCCAAAAAATAAAAGCAATATAAATAATGGTAATGTTGATAATAATGCTATTGAAAATAATAATAATCTTATCAATAATAATATTGATGATAATGATAGAAATAATAACAATAATAACAATAATGACGATGACTAGTATAAAAATAATAATAACAATAGTGATAATTAGAATAATTGTAATCATAATGATAATGATGATAGTAATAATCGTTATAATGATGATACCAACAATTTAATAAAATATTATGGTTATGAAGATCATACTAATAACGATGATGATAAGAAAAAAATAATAATGACAGTGGTAATTACAAGGGCAACAAGGATGATAATGATAATAAGGATAATTATCATAACTGAAAAAATACATGTATATTGATGATAATGATAGAATGATAGTAATACTGATACTGATAATGATAATGATAGAATGATAGTAATACTGATACTGATAATGATACTGATAGAATGATAGTAATACTGATACTGATAATGATAATAATTTTAATGATAATACTGATAATAATAAGGATAATGATGACAATAATAATGATGATAACAGTGATAATGATAATGATAGTAGTAATAATAACAATAATAATAATGATGATAACAGTGATAATGATAATGATAATAGTAATAATAACAATAATGATAATGATGAAAATAATTGTAATTGTAATGACAGATTAATAGTATTAGATTTTCATGGTAATGGATGATAATGGTAGTAATGATATCATAACAATAATGATAATGATAATGATAGCAAGAATAACAACAATTGTTATTCTAAGAATGATAATAGTAGTATTAAAGATAAGTAAAATGAATAATAATGTCGATGAAGAATGACAATAATATTGATAATAATTATGATGATAATAACAAAAGGAGAAATAATAATAATGACAAAAATAATGATTCTGGAGATAATGATGATAATTATAACAATAATTATGATAGTAACAATAATGATAATGGTAATGATAGTAATGCCAATAACAGTGATAATAATAGGGATGAAAATAATAATGATAATACTAATAATGGCAATGATCATGGCAATGGAAATAATGATGGTGATAATTGAGATAATGTCAATAGAAATAATAATAATAATAATGATGATATTAAAAGGGTAGTGATGACAATTGTAATAATGATAAGAGATATGATAACAATGAAAATAACAACAATAGATATAATGATGATAAGAGCAATGACAATAACAATAAGGAAGATGATGATAACAATATAACGAAAAACTGATAATGATTATAATGATAATCATCATAATGATAATGAGGATAATGAAATGACAACAACAATAATAGTCTTAATGATTATGATAATGATAAGGAAACTGATGATAATAATAACAATAACAATAATAGTTAAGATAAGGATAACAATAATGATAAAATTTAGAACCATTACAAAGATAATAATGATAATGATAAGTATAATAATAAAGATATTGGTAATAATTATGATGATGATGATGATAACAATATGAATCATCATCCTCATCATCTTCATCATCGTCATCGTCATATTACCATCATCATCATTATAATAATACTGATGATAATGAAACTGATAATAATGCTGAATAATGATAATGTTAATGATAATTATAATAATGATAATAATGATAATAATAATGATGATAATGATAATGATAATATTAATATTGGTAATAATGATAGCAATGGTAATAATTGCAATAATAGTATTAGGATCATGATAATAATAATAATAATAATAATAATGATAATGATAAAAATAGCAATATTGATAAAACAGTAATAATAACAACATGAATAATAGTGATAAGAAATAAAAACTTTGATGGCAATACCAATAAAAAC
>NW_028234405.1:34731608-34744108 GCF_977035675.1 Penaeus japonicus
ATTACCTACCTAACTTTGCCTAGTTTTTAAATTAACCCTACCTCCCCTGTAACCCCCCCCCCCTTTTTTTAAGGCACTTCGTGCTACCTTGTGCTACTTTGAGGCAAATTTCGTATGCTAAATCTTAACCCAATTACCTACCTCACTTTGCCTAGTTTTGAAGTCAGCCTTTGCCAAGAGGGGCTACGCCCCCTTTGGACCTCCCCTATTCAGGTTTTTGTGATGATATTTATGATACGTTATTAGTTCTGTGGATGAAAATGCCGCGACCACGATTAACACTCACACTATGCCATGATGACAGCAACTGAGACTTCGTCTAAGATATTCCTCAGGATAGGAAACTAGGTCCGATAATGACGCTACCACTCAATAGAGGGCACTCTATAACTATACTGTAAAGAAATAACAAATATTTTCCTTTAAATTCATCACAGAACAAGTCTTTACAGTCATAATACTTCATGACTGTGAGCGTGTTTCAACTGTGAGCAGCTTTGGATGTTGCATTAGGTACACATGGCACTTGTCTTTTAGGCCTAATCAGAGCCATCATGATTGTCATGATAGCTGTCTGCAGTAGGTTATGGCATAGAGCACAATGAAATTTTCATTTAGAATCATAAATTCTAAAAAGAGAATGATATATCATTAAGCAATTATACTGAAGGTAAAAGTATGGTGTGGGTGAGATAAAATGATGGATAGGGTGGGGGGGGGTTGTTCCCTGCATGAAGTATGCCATACAGTACCAGAATTACTATTTCACACTTGCCACATTTCATTTACAAGAAAGAAAAAAAGAGAGGAAGGTGATATGGGCAGAAAAAATCCGACCTGTTTTTGACAGGCCATCCCATGATCACTGCAAAAAGGATGGAATGCACAGTATGAATAGGATTTAAAGGGTTAATGCTACAGGTGATTGGGAAAACTGTCTGCTATAATTTGTACTTAATACATTGCTAATGCATCATGCATTATATTATATACTTTAAAATTCTGACATTGCAGTAAGTATTTTTCAAGTAATGTAAATACTCTTGGCTTCTTTATAAATTTTTATCCTTCAGTCCACTGTCCACCAGTTTTGTTCTTTGTGGATGCTTATTAAAATGCTAATTGTGGTAACAGATGAAGCCAGTGTATAGCTATCACTGTGTAGGATGTTCTCTTCATTGGCAAGACTATAACATGTAATTTTGTGTCCCTTTAAGCTTGCTCGGTAATCATTAGGTATATAGAGCACATCAGGATAAGTTTTTATCCTAGATTTATATTTATATAACAGATACCTATTCTTTCTTAATTAATTTGATTTTTTGATAGATTAACATGTATTCTGCACCCCCCCAAAAATTCTGGAATGGTGCATTCTCTCTCTTATGTTGATGTTAATTAAAAACTTGGTCAGCAGTTGAATGTGCATCGTCCACAGTATCCCCCCGTTGGTATGGGGGGTCCTGGTGGTACTCCAGCGGCTGGTATGCAGCGGCCGCCAGGGCCCCCAGGCCAGCAACCTTACAGCAGTGGGATGGTCCGCCCTCCCACCATGCCCTCGACACCAGGCTCCAAGAGACCAGCTACGTCAAGTTCCTCCAAAAGGTTTGTCCTCTTTCCAGGGAGGAAGGATGGATATGTCACTTGAAATACAAATTTATCTCAGATCAGAAAAATGGAGCTAAATTCCAATGACTATTTGCATTAAATTATTTTGACTGCTGAACATTGAGTGCAATTCTTAAGATCAGGGATGTGAGCAAGAATATTGTTTCTATAATATTTCATATCCTCACATTTTTCATAAATTGAATTTGAATGCAGGGAAAGATAAACATCTCATTTTGATGTATGCCAAGTTGTTTAAAAAGTATAGATATTTCATGCTCCATTAATTGTTGTATCATGCTCTTGACATGGAAAGATAACCATTAAAATATTTGAAAATACCAATGACAGCGGAGGTGGAGGAGGCAACACTCCAAGCAGTGGAGGACCACAGAGTGCAAGTCAAGGTGGAGTGTCAGCAGATTATTCTCACAGTAGCTCAAAAAAGAAGAAGAAACTGGCTGAGAAAATTCTGCCTCAAAAGGTAAGAGTTGTGTCACACCTTGTAGATGTCTTCGATATAAAGAAAAGAAGTTAATGATTAGATGATAATGATAAGACAGATAAATGGTTAATTTGAGTTTTATATATATATTTATATGTATGTATATATATATATATATATATATATATATATATATATATATATATATATATATATATATATATATATATATATATATGTATATATGTATATATGTATATATATCATATTATTCTCAATATATTTTTAAATAAGCAGAAATCAGTTATAAATTTTGCACAGAGGATAAAACACGATGTATATTGATTTGATAACTAACACCTGGAAATGTGCATTTCAAAACAACCTTGCTTTTCCACAATATACCAACTTCATATGTAGGGTTCTCTGTTTCTTCTACTATACATTCATTCAGTCATACTTAGTTCATATTTTTTATCCATTTAACAGCTGGCTACATTTGAGCCAATTTAGCATCATTGTGTCAATTAGTTCTTTTCCTTTACCAAATTGTTGGCAGGGTGCCATACGCAACCTCTCCCATAGAGCAGTCCATAGGGCATGGAGGCATTGCTGTGCCTGGGAAAGTTCATCATATATGAATTATGTTTATTGCCCCTTTTTCGAAAGGCTAATAACAAATGTACAAATCAGTTTATTTGATTAGTGGGGAGAGTGAGGAATCTGAATGGGATGTTGCATATGACATTCTGTCAGGTAAGGTCTGCAAATTTAGAATTCTACTTCATTTATTATGAGGTAGGCCTGCTATAATCAAAGAGAAAATGTTTTACCATCACTGTAGATTCCATTATATTAACCTGTACTTGTATTTATTATTATGCATATTTAATGTTCGCTACCAATCTTCAAGAAAGGAACATTCTTTTTGTTGTCTCACAATTTTTAAAATTAGATGTTAGGGTTAAGCTTGATTTGAAACTAGAATTATATAGTACTAGATGGTACCTAAGCCAAGTCAGGTTTAAAAATATTCTCGTTATTTATTGGTATGATATATAGATGGGTATTACTTTCAGGGTCAGTAAAGAAAGTAATCTTAGGCTTCTGTGACTCGTGAATCTAGATTTAAATCCCTCCTGTCCCCTCATTTATCCTTTGCTGATAGGGGTAAGTCACCTGAAACCTCCATATTCATCCTGGCCATCTTCATATAGCTTTTCAGCTATATTTCCAAACTGGCACACATCAAACCCAAGAACAGGCACACATACAAACACGTACATATACTTCCTGCCTTGTTTGCATATTCATGACCTCGTACATACACTAAAATATAACCCTGTAAACATACATATACAAACAGGCATACACAAATACACAGATTTCCATTTGCACACTTAGAGACAGGCACATGTGCACATTGACATAAAACCTTGCTATTTGAAATTATCTCTCCCTTCTCATACAAGTCACATGAGGACCACAGAGTATGTGACTTCATTGCTGCACTTCCGGAGAAGATGGAATTATAGAGACATAGTGATATGCATATAGCTCCTTTAGACATGTTACAATGTTTTTGAAGGTCTTATTTGTATTAGACCTAGTTTTAGACAAATGTGGGGAAGAAATAAGAGGAGTGATAATGATTATATTTCAAGTAAATTTTAAGAGCATATACCATATATTTTTTTAATTAACTGAAAAATAAGGTTATAGTAAGGTACATTTTGGCATTTACACACCATGAGTTAACTCTTCTCACACTTGGACAGTTATTTACACATACATATTTAGAAGAACCAGAACCTGCATAGTATTCAATTCAGTATCAGTCCCCATCATGGCATATTGTTAATTTCTTGTACAAAACCAAAACCATATATATTACAATTTCTGGTATCAACAGGTTTGATTTTGTGTTGGCATTGCTATTTTATTTGGTTGTAACAATAATCACCTTTTTTGCAGGTGCGAGACTTGGTTCCTGAAAGCCAGGCTTACATGGATCTTCTTGCTTTTGAGAGGAAACTGGATGCTACCATCATGAGGAAAAGATTAGATATACAGGTAAGAAAAAAGGAAGTGTTTTAGATTTGAATATGGAGTTAGTGTCTAATGTTTTGAATTGGGATTTATAAAAGCTGAATCTACAAATAAGTGATAATTTCAGGGTAGCTGTTGTCTTGATATTTATCCAATAGCTTGTGGATTATTCTTAATTTTTTCAGTTTCCTTTCCTTTATGTATTCATTGATAAAATATATTCAATGTTGCCCAGGTCCCAGAAATTCCAGATGTTCAATATTCATAATAGAGAGAAGAAAAAGATGAAGATAAATATATTGAAAAAAACACATGAATTTTACTTTGCTTCTCCTTCAAATTGATATCCATTTCTACTGTTGTTTACTAAAAGAAAATGGTCTATTCCCTATCAGGAAGCTTTGAAGCGCCCAATGAAGGTCAAGAAAAAGTTACGTATCTTCATCTCCAACACATTTTATCCTGCTCGTGCTGAAGGAGGCGATGGGGACGATGCTTCTGTGGCTTCTTGGGAGTTGCGGGTTGAAGGACGACTGCTTGAAGACCATAAAGTATGTCCCTTTTTTTCTCTTGTTTTATGCCTATTTGTTTTAGTGTGGGTTCAATAACAGGATTTTTATCTTATAACAGGTGTTTCTCTGATTGAAAAAAATAAGGCATTCGCTTTTACTTTCTTCCTCTCGTCTCTTGTATGTATTTGATGAACTTTACTTTCATAAACTTTCAGAATGATCCTAGCAAACTGAAGCGCAAGTTCTCATCATTCTTCAAATCTTTGGTGATTGAACTTGACAAGGATCTGTATGGTCCTGACAACCATCTAGTTGAGTGGCATAGGACAGCAACCACTCAAGAAACCGATGGCTTCCAAGTAAGTTTCAGATTCTTTTTTAATGTAATGAAAATAGTTGTGAAATGTATATGTGTTCTTAGGTGTGCGTGAGTATGTTCTTATGCATACATGTGTGCATTCTTGTGCATGTGCATGTGTGTGTGGGTGTTTAACCCATTCACGCCGGGTGACGTGATAGCACGTATTGTGGTCTTTGCGTCAGACGCCCTGGACGCGCTATGAGGGGAAGCCGCGCGCTCGGGTAGAGCGAGCGGGCAACCGAGGCTCGCGGCTTGTGCGCCCGAGAATCTCAAGGCGTTAGGCTTATGCGTTCGAGAACCCCGTTATTGCGACCGCGCAAAGCTGGAACTGCCCCGGCGTGAATGGGTTAAGAGAAATTATTGATGTGCAGTTGCTTGTGTATTAACTTTAGCAATATTCACATGATTATTCATAAGATAAATTTTGCCTAAAAAATGTGTTTCTACATAATGCTCTCACTCTACCACTGTCATTCCTCTCCCTAGGTGAAACGCCCAGGAGACAAGAATGTCCGCTGCACAATCCTCCTGCTGCTGGACTACCAACCCCACCAGTTCAAGCTAGACCCAAGACTGGCTCGCCTCTTGGGAGTGCACACGCAGACTCGGCCAGTTATCATCACAGCACTCTGGCAGTACATCAAGACACACAAACTGCAAGATGCCCATGAGAGAGAGTATATCAATTGTGACAAATACCTCGAACAGGTCAGTGTTTTGATTGTGAGGAAAGGAATAGTGAAATGGAGTTTTTATGTCTGTTTTGTGTGAGAGCATGAGCCAAGTGTGAGAGTGAATGAATGTGTGAGTATGAGAATGTTAAGCTTAACCCCTAAAAGCCACACCATCTTGACAATCTGATACAGAAATGCACAGAATAATAACTTGAAATTTACTCCTAGGAAACTTGAAAATATTACAATCATTTCCTGACTTCCTGTAGAATATTGGTACAAATTGAGCATGTATTCACTTGAGCATGACTAGATTTAGTATGTGCATCCTATAGGGTCAAAGGCCCATTTCTATCCATTAGTTTAACAACCATCTCTCATAATTTTAGCCTTGCATTGTCTTGGCAACTGTTGGGATAGACTGAAATACCTAATATGGTTATTTTTTAGTATGCAATGAATTTCATGATATCAATCCTTTGCCCTTGCACCTACAAGTATATCCTTTAGTTCAATGAAAGTGTCTATAACAAGTACCCCCACAAAATGATAAGGATAGAATCTTCAGTACTACTTTCTTTTCAGCCTTTTGTGGAAGGCTCCCAAAGTATCTATTGGATTAAAAATCTTTTTGTGTGTGTAAGTTCTATGAATGAATTAATATGTCATTTATGAGTGTTTTTATAGGATTTGTAGGAGGGATAGAATTATAATTAGGGGTACTTTCAAGAAGAAAATGGAGATGGAGGTGGTGATGGTGTATCAATGTGTATTGTATTCTATCTACAGTACTCATTTGCCATAGTTTTAGCCTCATTTGAAGCTGTTAGTCTAGTACAGTGGTACCGTGTCGGTCTCACAACCTTGTGGTCTGCAGATCGAGCCCTGCCCAAGACCATGAGTTTCCACTGTTACTTGGCAGTTACTGCTGTGGCTGGGCACCACGGTGGGTAAGAACCAAACTCAGACTTACTCACTCGAGTCAACATGAGTTGGCACAGAATCACAAGTTAGCACTAGCTAAAGCAGGCTGGGGTCACCATAACCCGGGTGAAGCATCTTCACTGCAAATATGGCTTATCCTTATCCTTGGCCGCTTGGGAAATTACTTTAGATATTTTAATGAATTCCATTATTTACCAATACACATACCAGAAGAATCTTCTTTCACTTGCTAATTAAAAGGTAGATGATACTTGGAAATTGATGTAATAAACTTTGATGGACCAAAAAAATTAAGTAATGATATTTTATCTTCTCATCCATGTAAGTTCATAAGTAATTGGAAAAATAGAATGAAAAATGTGTAATCTTTGGAGATAGACCTAGCATAAAAATTAAATTTAAATGATTGCAGATCTTTGGTGTGCCGAGGATGAAGTTCGCAGAGATTCCTGGACGACTGAACCAGCTGCTGTTCCCACCAGACCCTATTGTCATCAACCATACCATCTCTGTAGAGGGGGCAGACCAAAAGAAAACATCCTGCTATGATATTGATGTGGAAGTGGATGATAATCTCAAGGTAAAATTAATAGAAATTTATAGGAATGCATTTATCACATTTCTTTTCTTCTTTCTTTTTCTTCTTAATGATTTCATGACTTTCATAGTTAGTCCTCTTCTCCTGACTCACTCTCTTGCTAGATCTTTCAGTCCTTTGTTTCTTTTCTTCCTATTTTTTCTACTTTCTTACCTCATTGTTAAATACAAGTAAACTTAGATTTATGACTTACTTATCTATCTGAAAAATCCTCAAAGGGGTTTTGGTAATTTTATGAAGATTCTTCTCTTTTTCATCCTCAGACCCAAATGAACAACTTCCTCTTAAGCACAAACTCACAGCAAGACATTCAGACCCTCGACACCAAGATCCACGAGACAGTGGAGACGATAAACTCTCTGAAAACCAACAGGGAGTTCTATCTCTCCTTTGCCAAGGATCCACAGCAGTTTATCCAGAAGTGGCTGATCTCACAGGTAATGGTTCTGATGTTAAACTTTGTGCTAATTTCTTAGATAGGAAAAGGGAATTTAGACAGATTAAAGTTTATGCATTATTGCCTAAAGAGACAGCATTATCAGCAGATATTCCCCTTCCTCCAGCTGCAGTAACACTCAAATTTTCATATTTCACAAACAGAAAATGTTTTCCTTGTGATGATATATCAAGTGTTTGCCGATTAGCAGAATAACAAGGTTTGATATAGAAAGACATAAGAAATCAAGGCTGTCTTATCTATTTTTCTCTTTGCATATCAGACCTTCATCTCTATATTATTAGATATATGACAAATTTGTGTCCATGAATGTTTTTGTGGTAACATAATAAGGTAAGGAAAAGAGAAAAAAAAGAACCATCCATTTGTTAACCCTCTCTGGACGGGTGGTACAGCATGTGTACCGCGCATTCAAAAGCCCAGTGGCCGGGCGGCACAGTATTGTGCCAGCCATTCAATTGATTTAGGCCTAATAATTTGAACGCCCCGGCATTTGGACATTCAAGGCTAGAATTCCCCCGTCGGGGATGGGTTAATGGGTTAATGGCCAGAAAAATATTTTTTATTTTGATATGTCAAGTGGTTGCTGAGCTGCAGAGCAACAAAGTTAAAAGTAATTACTGCAAGGCCTTGGAAATTGAGGGGAAGGAGGAGGAGGAGGCAGGAGGCAGATGGGGGGGAGAGTGAGGAAGAGTAGGGATTGGGGACTATGTCAGTTGAGCAGACATCATTAGAGACTCGAGAATAGGACCAAGACAACCCAGAAGGGCCAACAGCAGACCTCAATAATATCCCTCCAGTTCTTTGTCATTGACTAGATTTAGCCTATGCATACTCAACAATATGTGTTATGGTGGCCTATCTCTGATTGCTCTTGTAGATAAAAGTAAGATATATTGTAATTTTATATAAGTTTGGAGTGGATTTTAGGGCTTGAAGCAAGTTGCAGAACTTCAAAATATACTAATTATTGCAGCACAGTATTTACTTCTTCACTTAGTAAATAACTAGTTATTAGATTTAGAGGGAAAGGCAGGCAATAGGTGATTTAAACAAAATTTGATGTTTTCCAGAATCGAGATTTGAAGACAATGACCGATGTGGTTGGGAATCCAGAAGAAGAACGTCGTGCACAGTACTACTTCCAGCCATGGATGCATGAGGCAGTTAACCGTTACTTTTACAGCAAGATTCAGCAGAAACGTGCGGAACTGGAACAGGCATTGGGCATAAGGAACAATTAACTTGATTTCAACTTGTGGAATGAATGTTGATAAGAATAGGCAAACTTTGCATCTGTATTTTAGATTTAAAAGATATTAATATGGATGTTTTTTCCAAAAATTATATGTTCCAGTTCTTAATAACAGTATTTCCTTTTTATTATCTGGAGTAATGATAATTTTACGTTATGTAAGAATCTTTCCACTACAGTGTAGTATTTTAAAGGAATAAACGTCTTTTTTGTAGTGTTGTGTATTTATTTACCATATCTCTTGAAAGCTGAAAATATTGAACTCAGTTCTGGTTTCTGAATCAGATTTGAACATTTATATGTATGCAAATATAGATGAAGATATTTTGGGGATCATTTTTTGCATATATATTTTTATGCAGTCCTTTGTGTATATTTATATGATACAATATAAATGTGAAATGTTCATTAAATCCAAGTGGATTATTGTTAACCCACTGCGGACATACACGACACATTAACCCATTTGTACCAGGCCAATTATTTGCCTACTGCTGCTCTTGTCATGTAGATAACAAGCGCACGCAATCTCCACATGTGAGATCTCTCCTGGTGCTGCACTGTGCCTCTCAGAATGCTTAACACCTGCCTGATTCTACGAGATGCTGAGAAACGTATTTTTTATTTATTATTATTATTTTTTTTTGACAAGTTAAGAACAATGTGCCTAGATAAATGCAAGTGCAATAAGTAATAGTATATACATGCATATGTAAAATGTGTAGAGGGAGAGATCATAATGTGATACGCATAATCTGACCAGAACGAAGTATTCCCATGATGTGATAGCATGTCATCCAATGACACACAGCAAGTTGCTGATCTCTTGCTCCAAACTACTGGTAATGAAGGATGTGCAGGCAGAATGCCCCGTGTCTACAATGGGCCCCTGTACCAGTATGAAGGGCTTTTACTGTGGTACTCACAGTAATAAGCACATGTTTCCTTCTTCCCTACCTCTTCGTATTATCTTTATTGTGGATCGTTATGTTTTTCATATTTGTTCATGACAGTACACAAATACTAAAAAAATAAAGTTCCATTTTGTCAACCCATAAAACTGCAATACTACTCTTACACTGAATATAAAGAAAATAATGAGCTGATATGCACACTATACTACAATTTTGGTCACTGCAGCAGTGTGAAGCCCATGATATGGCAATAAGGCTATGAATGCATTAAATAAAGTCAAAATATAAAATAGCTCTATTTTTACAATGAGTGACTGAAGGAGAGTGGGATAAGACAAGGTATCTTGTGTGAATCTTCCTCACTCGGAAATGAAACCTATCCGGGTAACTTGGCAAGCAAACCTGTCCCTGTCTACAGGTTGATATATCAGATCGAAAATGCTTCCACATATTGCATAGGACTAAGCAATATTTCCCTTTGTTCATAAAAAAAAAAAAAAAAAAAAAAAAAAAAAAAAAAAAAAAAAAAAAAAAAATATATATATATATATATATATATATACATATATATATAAATATATATATTTATAAATATACACACACACACATATATATATATATATAAAATACATATATATATATAAATGTATATATATGTATATATATATGTATAAATATGTATAAATATGTATATATATATATATGTACATATATATATATATATATATGTTTATATATGTATATATGTATATATGTATACATATATATGTATATATATATACATACATATATATATATATATATATATACTGAAAGATATTGACGTCCTCTTAACACCAAAAGATATACTAGAGAAGCTTTATAATGCATTTAAAGATGTTTGTAGAATGTTTGTCCCCCCAAAAAACAACAGAAACAAGAATATTATACCAAGAGATCGAAGGATCATGTTAAGAAACAAAAAAAATAAGGTTAACAAATTGAAAAAAACAACAGATCAGATCAAGAGAGAAAGGATCAAAGCAGAGATAAGGGTTTTGGAAGATAAATTAAAACTGTCTATAAGTAACCAAAAAGCAGCCGAAGAAAAAAGAACTGGAAGCTATAAAACAGAATGCAAAATATTTTTTCTCTTATGCAAACAACAGGTTAAAGAGGAGAACAGAAATTGGGCATCTTGAGAATAATGGTGCATTGGTAACTGATTCAAAGGAAATGGCTGAATTACTCAAATTGCAATATGAAGAAGTCTATAGTGTCCCAAGAATAGAAAAATTAATATCAGACCCACAGAAACATTTTAGTATTATTAGTAATGAAGATGAATGTCTCACTGACTTCATATTCGATGAAAAAGATATTCTTGAAGCAGTAAGTGAAATACCAACAAACTCAGCAGCTGGGCCAGATGAAATCCTAGCAATCTTTTTAAAAAACTGCAAAGAAACCATAGCAAAGCCACTGGTAACTTTGTGGAGGAAATCTTTGGACATGGGGACTATCCCCAGCTTACTGAAAGAGGGTACTATAATTCCAATATATAAAGGTGGAAACAAAGGTCAGGCCAAAAATTATAGACCAGTAGCACTAACATCTCATATAATAAAAATATTTGAAAGGGTAGTGAGGAAAATAATTGTTCAATTTTTAGAAAAAGAAAACAAGATAAACCCCGGGCAACATGGATTCAGAAGTGGTAGATCTTGTTTATCACAGATACTGACACACTTCGAACACATACTAAGGGACCTAACTGAAAATAGAGAAGTTGACGTAATATATCTAGACTTTGCAAAAGCTTTTGACAAAGTAGATCACGGCATCCTGCTACATAAGATTAAAGACCTTGGAATTGGCGGGAAAGTTGGAAGATGGATTTACAACTTCCTAATAAATCGTAAACAAAAAGTACAAATTAATGGGATTTACTCAAAGGAAACAATTATTATGAGTGGGGTGCCACAAGGGTCCGTTCTTGGGCCCTTGTTATTCCTTATTATGATTGGTGACATTGATAATGGTGTGAAACACTCAAGAGTAACATCATTTGCAGATGATACAAGAATAAGTACACCCTTAGATATGCAAGATAATGAAAACAAACTTAACAAGGATCTACATACCATCTGTAAGTGGGCATATGACAATAATATGAAATTCAATGCAGATAAATTTGAAATCATAAGATATAGTCCAATTGGAAATTCAAGGGCAAGATCATATTTTGTCGAAGATGTGAAGATTGAGGAGAAAAAAGTAGTAAAAGATCTAGGACTCTATATGAGTAATGACATGAGTTTCAGTCACCATATAGAGCAGATTGTCAACAAAGGAAAAGTTATGAGTGGATGGGTAATGAGGACTTTTAACACAAGAGACCCAGAACACCTTTTACCACTATGGAAAACATTAGTGACCACAAGACTAGAATACCAGTGCCAAGTATGGAGCCCAAATCTTATAAAAGATATAATGTTGATAGAACAAGTCCAAAGAATCTTTACACGGAAGTTAGATAATATGATGGGTCTAAACTATTGGGAAAGACTAAAAAAACTAAGACTGTACTCACTACAAAGGCGGAGACAGAGATACTTCATTATATATGTGTGGAAAATTATTGAAAACTTAACACCAAATCCAAGACCTGTTGAAGGAGGGGGAATTCAGGTAAGACATTCC
>NW_028234405.1:34761608-34764108 GCF_977035675.1 Penaeus japonicus
CACACACACACACACACACACACACACACACACACACACACACACACACACACACACACAACACACACATACGCACGCACGCACGCACGCATGCACACGCACGCACGCACGCACGCACGCACACACACACACACTTACATACACACACTTACACACACACACACACATAGACACAGACACACATATATATACACTGTATTTGATAGAGCAATGGAATGCCACATACATATACTGATAAATTTGCTTATTTTTACATAATATAAGAACTAATTTGAAGTATTCAAACATTGGCTATAAAATGAAAACCTATTTATCACACTGAGGACACTTTGGTCCTCTTCAAAGTAGACAGTTAGCCCACCTTTCTTCTCACTGCTGGAAACATTTCTTAATTAAAGGGGTTTATTTTGAAATCATCCTAGTTGCCATATTTGCATTTTTTTGTTCAGAATAAAATCTACTTATTCCTTTAGTTGTATAATAAAAGGATCATACCAAATGCTAATTGGTATTGCTTTGGATAAACATTAAGTCATTGCAGATGGAGATAAATTTGCTTGCCCAGCCTCCAGGATAGGTTTTATTTTAGAGAGAGACCGCTTGAAGCAATATAATTTGAATCATCCGACTCTCTTTCAGTCATTCATTGTAAAACTAGAGCGTTTTTTGTGTTTTATTTTTTTTGTGTTTTATTGAGTTTAGAGATGTGCCATATGACAGGCTCTATCAGTGCTGCAGTTGACTAAAATTGTAGTATATTATCCATATTAGCTCATTATTTTCTTTATACTCAATGTGATAGAAGTATTGCTGTTTTATGGGAGGACAAAAGGCAACTTTATTTTTTCGTATTTTTGTGCTGTCATGAACGAATACGAAACATATAACCACCTACAATAAAGATAACAAGAAGAGGTAGGGAAAAGGAATGAAACCTGTGTTTATGACTGTGAGTGCCACTGTGAAAGGCATCCATATTGGCACAGGAGCACATTTTAGACACTGGGTATGGATTGAGTCACCTTCCTCTTCTCGTTCTGCCTGCACATCCTTCATCGGCGGTACTTTAGAGCAAGGGTTCATCATCTTAGAGTGTGCCATCGCTCTATAGAGACAGTGCTTGCTAGAGACCGTGGATGGGTGCCATTCAAGGCTCTCTCTCCTGCTGGTGCTAGGAAAAAGTGGTGCCATCTAGGTTTTGGACGTTAAGCTAGCACGATATTTGGGTAATTATAGTAATTATGACTGCAGTAGCCATCATCACTCATTCCTTTTTCATAGCAAAATAAAATAGCACAGTGATCCAAAATCCCCGAACGTCATGTACGTCATGACGCCTGTCGTCAGGCCAAAGCTCCTATGTCATGTATGTCATGACACCCGCCTGCAATGGGTTAATAATAGTCATAGAAAATAATAGAAAACACACCTTAACCCATTGAGTATGGGTGTCATGACATACATGACGTAGGAGCTTTGGCCTGACGACGGGCATCATGACGTTCGGGGATTTTGGATCACTGTGCTATTTTATTTTGCTATGAAAAAGGAATGAGTGATGATGGCTACTGCAGTCATAATTACTATAATTACCCTAATATCGTGCTAGCTTAACGTCCAAAACCTAGATGGCACCACTTTTTCCTAGAACCAGCAGGAGAGAGAGCCTTGAATGGCACCCATCCACGGTCTCTAGCAAGCACTGTCTCTATAGAGCGATGGCACACACTAAGTTGATGAACCCTTGCTCTAAAGTATTGCAGATGAAGGATGTGACTTAGCATGAGATCTCTTCTGGCGCTATGACCTCTATGAGCTTCAACTGAGTTTTTGTATGTGTTAAATAAGTTTCATAAGCGAATAAAAATGGGTCTATACAAATGTCTAAGTACAGCTAACAATGCAAAACATGTATTTTGAGGAAGACATCATGATGTGATAGGACATCACCTAGCAGAAGTGAAGTATTTGCATGATGTGATATCACATCACCCAGTGCCAATGGGTTGCCATTTAGAGTATCCTTTGGAGCAACAACAAGGAATGTTTTTGTGCATATATCACAAACTTTCATGGAAAAAGATAAAATATTTGAAGTTCTTTATTAGACACACTTGTGACAGAAATAAATGAAGGGGGGATTACAAAATATGTTCTGTGTATAAGAAGCCAATCTGGAAACATGAAAAATTCTCTAGCATTTCTTCTTCACACAATTTTCAATTGATCCATTTATAATGTAACTTTGTTGTTAAATTTTCCTGTCTTTACCCAATTATTCAACTTTCTGCATAAAAGTCCTGCATGGAATCAGTTCCAAAAAAGACATATTAAAATTATTAATTAGTTAATAAGTTAATAAAGAAAGTTCACAATATGTCAGGCACAACACTGTATAAGAAAATAAAATTAAACATCACTACATTAAGAACTGATAAGAAATTACTGTGGTTAAGGTTATAATAACCACAGGATAACATAACGCTGAGTCAACACCTTA
>NW_028234405.1:34766608-34769108 GCF_977035675.1 Penaeus japonicus
TTGGGGAGGAGGGGAATTCATGATTATGGTTATACATAAAAAAATTTATGTATATGCATATGTTATCCATGAGTCTACCAGAACGCATTATAATCTACCTACCAACAGTTTGACAAGTGCTAATTAATCGACTGTTGGAGATGACCCCAAACTCCTCGACCTTGGATGAGAGGAAGACGCTGGTGGGGGCAAGGAGAAGAGGGTCGATGCACTTGAGTGAATTTCTTGCGTAGAATCTTTTAAGGAAGCACGTAGCAGTGGCAATGACCTGTTGTCTAAGCTTGAGTGTTTCACCAAGTTGCTGAATAACTGAAATTATTGTAAAAAATGTAAAAGAGCCTTCTACAGTATAATAGTGATTAATTATATGATTATTATATCCTAGTAAGCTCACAGAAGCAATAAATATATATAAAGTCATTCATCTCTATCAAATATGTTATATTTAATTAACAAGACTAATCCAAAGATAACAGTACTCAATTCCTGTATGTGTTTGTTTATGCATGTTCATGTTTGATTACTATAAAGTTCCTCTCTTACAATTGGCAAAGAAGTTCATAATCTTCATGTACTCTTCTTCAGACAGCACCTCTAGGTCAGCCTGGCGCTCTTGTATCAGGTCCTGACTGTCGAGGAGCCATTGTTGACTGAAAGGGATACATATTTGGAAAAATAAGTCATTGCTAATATTAATGATGATGAGGGTGATGATGATTACAATGATGATGATGTTGGTAAATACAACAATAATCATACAATAAAAATTACTATCATAAACATTGAACATTTGCATGAACTTTCCCAGAACTTTTGAATTTCAGAAAGCATACTGTACTGGGCTTATTATAAATTATTTACCATTAGTAATTGCACAAACCCTACCAGTTTTCATTATCCTCCCCCACTTCTATTTTCTTTCTGATATTATTTCCGCTGGCATTCATTTCTACTTTTTTCAATCAGAATTAAAAGTAATTATTTTACATAGGATGACTGCATGGAGATAAAGCAAAAATAATGTAATGATCATACAGAACAAATAAACAGAAAGTACTGGGGATAAAAGATAATTGGTACAAAGTAAAGACAAACCCAAAATCACTCATCAAAGTCCTTGGATCTTCACATCAAGCAATAACATACCCTCCATACTTCATGCTCTAGTCAGAGTCAACAAACCACCACCACCAATATGCTGATGAGAGAACTCCTAGACATTTGGCCAATTTAGTGTTAAATAAAGAACAAGTTCAATCTTGGTTTGTCAGTTTTGCCTGAGGACCTTTTTTACTGATTGCAGAGAAAAGAATAGATAATTTCTTTGTATAGAATTCCGAATAATTTCTTCAAGTAAGAAATGTTATTGAAAAAATGATTATGCATCACTTGGTTATGAATCTTGGATTATGATAGGTTATACTACATTATTCTACCATGCTTTGGATCAGGCATATTATTCTAGGTTTTGGTTGATTTCTGGTTTGCTTTGATTTGGTTAGAAAGTTGAGTTTGGTTAGGTTAAATAAGGGTAAAATGAAGTTACACAGGACACTTTTTCCAATAAATTTATCAACAAGTTTACATGTATGACACCTTGAACAACAAATTGCTAGAGTTGCCACACTCATGTGACGGATTTAGTAACAATTTGTTCAGTTCTTGCAAATTAGTATGGCATCATGTAAACTTTCTGGAGGTAAAAATGCACCATGTAAACACATTTTTGGGTTAGGTAAGGCTGGAGTAGGAGAGGTTATTGCTGTGGAGCTGGGATGGGCAACATAAAATAGTGAATCAGATAAGGTAAGTAAGGTAGGGTAAGTATGTTGAATTATTCAGAAATCAGGACTGGTATTTATAGGTCATAAAATTTTCTTTGACAAATTGCTAATGATTCTTTGTAATAGTTAGATAAAATAAATAGTGTAAAATGTTACATTTATTGTCATGAAGTCTGCAGTGTAAGTGAGCAGCACCATTTGTATTTCTCAAATGCTTCCGAGTCTTCCTTATCATTACTGATGCAGAGTTATCTTCAATGTATGCAAAACTAGACAAGAGCAGTGCCTCCCTCACTAACCTTACAACATTCCACCACCATTGTAAATTAATAAAAGAGTCGTATTCTCCTTATATCTATTTCTACTTATATTTTGCCAAGTATATAATTAGCAATTTTCCACATGATTATGTTAGGGTTAGTGGTGTCCCTCTTCAATTGTACCAACTGCTACAATGATTAAAATTGTTACATCAATTATAAATACCTTTATTATATATATGTATTCTGGCTTAAGCATTATCATCCATCAATGGCCTTATTGTTTGCGTTATTGTTACCTGTCTTATAAAGAATGTTTTTAAATAGACCTTACTTGTGTGGGACACAAGTTGTCTTCAAATTTGGGTGAGTCATAGATAAAAATTGGGTGCAATGACATTTCTGTAGGAAATAGAGAAAATTGTGGAGTCAAAGCCTTCCTGATGCTTGAGGTAA
>NW_028234405.1:34776608-34779108 GCF_977035675.1 Penaeus japonicus
AATAGAAGAACACCAAGGCAGGGAATTGTTATTTTTCTTTTATGAATGTTCTGAACAGTCAGTATATACCAAGAACTATACTCTAAATTCAGTAACACTATACTTATCTAACTAACCTAACTTACCTCTGCTTTTTAGTTTCATTATTAAAGAATTAAGAAATAAGAGAAAAAAAAAATCTTTCCTGTTTTGCTCAGCTATGAAAAAGCAGTACTTTAGTACTTTTGTATCTAACAATTAAATTCTGCTGAATGCATAATATTTATAGAATTCAACATACAAACAATATAGATTAAAATAATTCATTGGCTCGTATCATGGACATAGATTTGTACTGATCATTGCTAAACATTATTAAAGATATTTATAGGTTACTTCTTTCAGCCTGTACTTTTAACCTTTTTGATAATAGTTGAATATATGTAGTACTATATCTCTGATATTAGAACTTTAAATCACTGTGTCACTTTATATATTTTACATGATACTGTATTCATGTTTTATAAATTTCAGCTGACTTGACCTATGGTGCATCATATTAAGATACAACACATCAGTTCCTCTTAGTTATTCTTGGCCGTCTGCTTCACTCTCTCATGTTCTCGAAGACGAACTGCATTGATTTTGATAAAGCCATGGGCATCTCCTGGCTCATAGTCTCCTTGCACATCCATGGAAACTAACTCTTGATTATACAGGGACAGTGGAGCACTTCTACCCAGCACATACACTGAGATTGGTAATAAAAAGATATCAGTAAGTTCTACATACAGTAATAAAAAGATGATTAATGTGTATATTAAACAGGTAAAAATAATTCAAACTATGCAAATTGAGTTACTAATATTCTGAATATCACTTCAAACAAGCCTTTCACCTGACTTTAAGAGTAGAATAAAAATAAAAATAGGGCACATACCATTGCCCTTGTAAACCTTCACAGTAACACTGCCAGTAACCAACTTCTGGGAATGAGTGATGCAATGTCTTGTGAACTCAAACTCAGGACTGTACCACAATCCTGGTAAAAGATATATATATATATTATTTTTCATGCTGAACTACAATATGCTGATTTAAAAAAAAAGTGATGTTCCAAACCAAATTATAAACTATATATTTAAAACAGTTTTCTCTTGATGTGTCATTCATCCAAAATTTAGGTTAATAATATAAATAATATGCAAATAGACATTTCTGATGGCTTACAGACAATTGTAAAAAAAAGATGTCTTGAGGCGGTTCAAAAACCTTGATGTCACCAGATATCTCTTATAATGTGCTATCATGTAAATAAATTAAAAAGACTAAAAAAAATAAATAAATCCATTTCCCTTGGCTATGACAATAAAATCATTACACAGAATTATATTTCTAAACTTTAAAAAACAAAAACAAAAAACAACATTAAAACTTATACCACAAACTGGAGATGAATGCTAAGAATTGCTCACCATTGTAAACTATTTCAGACATGCGTGTGCTGAGGTAAGCTTTTAATTTTCTCACTTCGCGGTCCAGGCAAAGAGCCTCTAGGTCAAGATGGGCAGCATGGAGTATTGTCAAGCCTGGGGTCTCATATATTCCTCTTGACTATTAAGAAAGGAAATGAATGAAATCAGTAGATATCCACAAATAAAAAAAAAAAAAGAAAAAATATACACATGTTTATAACTATCTACCTATATATCTATCTATACACACACTCATTTTTCTGTTAAAATGGATTTTGCACATTTGGATATCCAATTTAAAGAAAAAATATCACAATGTAATGTCCCAAAAGAAGAACATATTGTTATTGAAGGAACTAGGCATAATCATCAGATAAAACTAAAATAACTTCCACAGATTTTGTTTAAATAAAAAAAAAAGAAATAAAGTCTGTAGCAAACCCACCGAAAATTACAATTTGTAGCAAAACAATATCTTGGTGTTTAAAATCATCTGACAGAAAAAAACATTGCCCACTTACCTTTAGCCTTGTTTATATTGGAGAATAAAGATATTGGTATCATTTTCCTCTCATAAATAATACCCTATTGACATAATAACTACACTGATATAGTATGTACACTGACATATTAAAGAAGTGAACATATCTTTAATATAAACTGTCCATGGAAACTGACAGAAAAAAAAATATTACACTTCAAGTATGGATTGACAGATCTTGCTTCTTGTATCTCATAACTGCATTAATTTACCACAAATAATCAAATTACATTTGTGTGTGCTTGTGTTTGCATATGAATGTGGGTGTGCATGTAAATCATAAGACAAATAATTCATTTCAGAATTAGGAACAAAAACTGACTTTAAAACAATAGTTATACCAATTGTGCATAAAAAGTATTATATACAGAATATGCAATAAAAGATTACAGCCAAAATTAATGCTGCAGATTCAAAGTTAGCAGCAAAGATGAATTTAATGATGACAATAAAAATAATGCAATTTACACTTCTCTGTCTCCTTGTAATCTTCCAAGAGAAGAAA
>NW_028234405.1:34786608-34789108 GCF_977035675.1 Penaeus japonicus
AAAATCTAAATTCAAACAATAAAAAATATAAAACAATGGCTAGAATTACTATGAATATAAATTACTATGCTGATTTTTTTTAAATATCCAAAGGAAAGCTGATGAATTTTATTCATTAATCTATTATATTTTTAAAGCAATTTCTGTATATGCCTTTTGGATTCCTATATATTCTTTTGTAATTAAAAGTCCAATTCAAACCAATCACACAGAAATAATTGATCTTACATCCATTCCTTTCACCTTTTCTGCACTCACCTGCACCTACTCTCTTAGCCACGTCAATCATGCCTCTCACAATGCAAGGCCTTGCCAAAGCAGTTCCCAGAAGATACCTGTCCTCAAAGATCAGATCAGCCGAAATTGCTGGCCATACAAAATTCTCAATAAGTTCCTGACGCTGGTCTTCTATCACAACCTGCAAAGTCCCCAAGTTTTAAAGTACAAAAAGAGGGAAACTTGAAGATTAAATAAGAGTGAAGGGGTTGGGGTTATACTTTGTGATATGGAAATAATGAGTGTCATTTTTTATTTATTTTGTAGGAGATTCACTGTTTTATTTATCTTAGAATTACGGTTGCACTATATGGACAGAATTTCATCATTATTTTTTTTTTTACTGAAAGTTCAAGAAAAAAGTCTCTAATGACATGAGTTTTTGAAGTGACATGAGTTATACAACTTTTTATGCTACAGAGAGAGAGAGAGAGAGAGAGAGAGAGAGAGAGAGAGAGAGAGAGAGAGAGAGAGAGAGAGAGAGAGAGAGAGAGAGAGAGAGAGAGAGAGGAGGGGGAGAGAGGGAGAGAGAGGTGGGGGGAGAGAGAGGAGAGAAAGAAAGAGAGAGAGAGAGAGAGAGAGAGAGATGAGAGGGGGACGAGAGAGGAGAGAGAGGAGGAGAGAGAGGAGAGAGAGGGGGAGAGAGAGAGAGAAGAAGGGAGAGAGAGAGAGAGAGAGAGAAGAGAGAGAGAGAGAGAGAGAGAGAGAGAGAGAGAGAGGGAGAGAGAGAGAGAGAGAGAGAGAGAGAGAGAGAGAGAGAGAGAGGGAGAGAGAGAGAGAGAGAGAGAGAAGAGTGGGAGAGAGAGATGGGAGAGAGGAGGGAGAGGAGAGAAGAGAGGAGAGAAGAGAGAGAGAGAGAGAGAGAGGAGAGAGAGGGAGAGAGAGAGAGAGAGAGAGAGAGAGAGAGAGAGAGAGAGAGAGAGAGAGAGAGAGAGAGAGAGAAAGAGGAGGGGCAGAGAGAGAGAACGAGAGGGAGATAGAGGTGGGGGGGAGAGAGAGAAGGAGAGAAAGAAAGAGAGAGAGAGAGAGAGAGAGAGAGAGAGAGAGAGAGAGAGAGAGAGAGAGAGAGAGAGAGAGAGAGAGAGAGAGAGAGAGAGAGAGAGAGAGAGAGAGATTATTTGCATTTTTTTCTCTCTAAAATTTATGTATGATAATAGTAATAACAGACATTATAGGTGAATTTGAATGTCTCACCTCTTTTGCTCCTAATTTCGTTGCTTTTTTTCTTGCTCCGTCAAAGTCTTCATCTTGGCCTAAATTTGCCTAAAAAATAAAACATCTTTATTGAGCTTCCGGGAAGTAACTTAACTGAACTAATATTTCCCTAAAGAATAGATAAGTTATATTATATCTATATACAAGCAACAGTGGCGGATTGGCGAATCCAGGGGAAAATGTATAAAGAGGGCGCTAAGCATCAAAGTCTAAATGGGTATTTTGGTGATTTTTTAGGCAGTTGAATCTCACTCAAATGTCCTTCAGATGGCGTTGTCAGATTGGAAGATACATGTGTACCAATTCTTTCTCAAAAAAAAAAAAAAAAAAAAAAAAAAAAAAAAAAAGCACATTTACTGTCGGTCCCCATTTTGTTACCATTTCTTTTATTCGACTTATTAAATATATGTATATATTGTGTAGCCTTTCCTGGATGAGCCACCGATAATCCGTTCATATGACCGAAAAAAACAAAAACAAATCTCACCAAGTACGCAACCACGTCGAAACCTTGTTCTTGCAGCCAGACCAAAATACAGGAAGTGTCGAGTCCTCCGGAGTAGGCCAGGACAACCGTTTCTTTGGCTTTGTTCATGGCGAAGTGGTGCTCTGTAATAAAATCATGAAAAATAACAATTAGATATATTAATGACAGGATGACAGAAGTGTATCATTCCTCTCTCCCGTTCACTCCCGATTCCCGCCGCTTTTAGTCTTTTAAATTTTTGGATTTGTTTTACTCCCTGTTTCTTCCCTCTTATTCTTTATCCTTCCTTTTCCGATTGACTTTCACTAGTCTCGCATCCCTATATTAATGCATAACTCTAACCCTTTCTCAATATACGTCTTAAAAATTCCTTTCTTCACTCTCAGTCCTCTTAAAACCAAAACATTTTCATAAGTAGAAAATGTTTGGCACGGTATTCGCACTTAGATCTCCCTTTTGAATGTTTTTATTTATTTATTATTATTATTTTTTGATAAATATTAATGATCTCAATAATAATGG
>NW_028234405.1:34796608-34799108 GCF_977035675.1 Penaeus japonicus
AAGAAAAGGGAAACGGCGAAGAGGAAGCAGAGGAAGACGAAGAAAACAGAACACCGAGCACAAGAACACAAGCCCGGCGAGGTCCCCTTCCATCTCCACTTTCAGCGCCGCCCGTAGAAGGACCTCCGAGGGACCCCAAAGAAACCCGGAAAAAACGAACGACCCCGAGAGACTTTCGAGGAATCCCGATATACCCTTAGGGACCCTCAAGGGACCCCAGATGAACCCCGAAGGTCTCAAAGACCCCGAGACCCCAAAGAACCCAGGAGAACGTCGAGCCCACCCTCTCCTATCCTCCCAGTAGAACCTAGGACCTCTCTGCCAAAAATAACACGCGGAGTTCCTACGTTTAAAATACTGACACTGCGTTTCCCACAGCTCTCATTTCGTGCCAGAGTAGAGATATATGTTTCCTTCTCCATTCCCGCTGAGAGAGGGACATTCATTTAGGCAAGCAATGCGAGAGGAAGAAGGGAGGGAGAGGGAGAGGAGAATAAAGGGGGCGGGAGAGAGAGAGGAGAAGAGGGGGAGAACCCGAAAGAGGAGAAGAGGAAGAGAAACCGAAAGAGGAGGAGAGGAAGGCAGAGAGTATAAAGGGAAGAAGGAAGGAGAGGGAAGAAGAGAAGAATAAAGAGAGAGAGAGAGAGAGAGAGAGAGAGAGAGAGAGAGAGAGAGAGAGAGAGAGAGAGAGAGAGAGAGAGAGAGAGAGAGAGAGAGAGAGAGAGAGAGAGAGAGAGGAAGGGAAGGAGAGTATCAGAGGGAGAAGAATAAATGGAGAGGGAGAGAGGTAAAAAGCGGGAAGGAGAGAGGGGGAGAGGAAGAGAAACGGAAAGAAAGAAAGAGGAAGACTGAGAGTACAAGAGGAAGAAAAAGGAAGGGAGAAGAATAAATGGAGAGGGAGAGAGGGAAAAACGAGGGAAGAAGAGAGGAGAAGGGGAAGAGAAACGGAGAGAAAGAAAGAGGAAGACAGAGAGTATCAGAGGAAGAAAAATGAAGGAAGAGAAAGAGGAAAAGAAAGGGAGAGGGAAAGAGAGAGGAAGAGGAAAGGAGAAAGGAGAAGAGGAAGAGAAAAGGAAAGAGAAGAAGAGGAAGGGAGAGAGTTTTAAAGGGAGGAAAGGGAAGGAGAGCAGGAGGAAGAGAAAAGGGAAAAGTTAGAGTTAGATTAGTAGCAAAATTATAGACAACGTAAGTAGATGGATGCATGTATAGATAGGAGTGGATAGCCTGGATGAAAAATAAAACGTTATTCGTGCGGCGACAAAGGAAATAAACGCATTAAAATGAAATTTAAATAAAAGAGATAGCATATGAAATGCATATAAATAATCACGAATGAGTTACAAATACAATGATTTTCTATTAAAATTTCGGTATTGCAGTTGCTTCTAATTCCGTTAACGACCGAGCCAAAGTGTACTCACAGATTGCAGAACTTACTTTCGTGTTTTTGAGTTGATTCAGTGGCAGCCTGTTACCACAAGCCACGGCATGACCTTTTTGCATCGATTTGGTAAGGTATTTCAATATTGTAATGGACTGAATACCATTCATAATTTTATCTATATTACGAAAATTTGTATATATATACACACATATGCAATTTGCTGCTTTCATGGTAAGGGGAAAGAGACCCTGACTAATAATTCTGCCAGTTGTGGTACCCTGAGAAGCACATGCACTGGCAGAGTGCAACGCCACAGGTGCCGCACATAACCCGAGAAGCAGACACAGCATCGCCTGTAACGACCACTAGGCGTCGGCACCTGAAGGCACTCTGAAGCACCCTGGATGCTGGCATCGCTGCTGCTGGAGGAACGGACCCGGACTGTCCGTCTTTAGGTGGTGTCCATTCTTAGCCCACGAGGCCATCGCCTTGTGCTGCAAGGAAGCGATGACGACCGCCATTTCATGAAGGTATAAGAATACCTTCTTGTGCCATCCAGATATTCACTGACATAATCAATTATGTCACGCAGTTTTCCCACGTCTTACAGGGTATGTGACGTCGTTTATCCACCCCTCCTTTCTCTGTTTCTCTCTCTTTATCATGTGTCTTTTATATCATTTTTGCATTCTCCCCCCCTCTCTCTCTCGAAACGTGTAATTATTATATCAAAAGCCTCTCCCTCCCTCCCTCTCTCTCTCTCTCTCTCTCTCTCTCTCTCTCTCTCTCTCTCTCTCTCCCTCTAAACACACACACACACACACACACACACATATACATATGTCTCTTGGCGTCACGGTGCCACCACCTAGCAGGAAGACACCATGATGACACGTTCACGTCACCGTCACCTGGCGTGAAGGCCCAACGAAGTCACGTCATCCGTCGTCAAGGATTAAGAATAATCCTCGTTTAAGCTAAACATAACATGTGTTTTGGTTCTGTTATTTGCTGCAGTGAGTTTTCGAAGTGATATTGATGTTTCGAGCAGTGTCGGTGATCACGATAGATACGCTGTTGTAATGTTAAATTTAAGACGATGCATGGTACGCTGAT
>NW_028234405.1:34814108-34816608 GCF_977035675.1 Penaeus japonicus
ACGCAGGGAAGTGGACAGAAGGGGAAGAAGATGAAGCCTCAGACAGAAGGAAACAGGTTTGGCCGCCATTACCATGAGTGAGAGACAACTCATGACTCTCGGTCTGCATGACTGCCTTATTTGGGTCAATATCATGCGGTTACCCTCCACACCGGCGACTTCTATATTAAGCTCATAGTGTAGACATGCTGCATTTGCGAACTGCCGTGATGTGTCTGCTTTTCGATTGGCTGTGGGATCGGGAAAGGATGTCCGGGGTAGATGGGATGAGGAGGGGAGGGGGGTATGGGGGGAGAATGGGGAGGGAGGGTATGATAGGGGAGAGGGGAGAATGAGGGAATGAGGAGGGGGAAGGTATGGGGTGGGTGAAGGGAGGGGAAGGGTATGGTATGTGAGAAGGGAGGGAGGAGGGAACGAGGAGGGTTGGGTATGGAGAGGGAGGGAGAGGGTATGGGGTGTGAGAGTGGGGAGGGAGGGGAGAATGAGGAAGGGAGGGTATGGGGTGGTAGAAGCGAGGGGAATGAATGGGATTATCATACACATCCACAGAGATACAGACAGACAGAAACAGACAGATAGATAAATGCATGGACAGACACACACACACACTCACAGATGGGAGAGGGTGAATGGGAGAAACAAAGAGAGAAAAGGGGATGAGAAATGGGAAATGGAAGAATGAAGGAGTTGGGAGTAAGGAGACGATAGGGAAGGAAGAATAACAAATGAAGCAAATAAGAGGTAAAGGGATGGACTGACGAGGTGTGAAGAAGGAGAAAGGGAAAGCTATGAGAAATGAGGAAGAAGATTAGAATGATAAGAAAAGATGAAAAAAAGAAAATACGAAGGAAGAATAGAAAGCTGAAGAAGAACAACACGAGAGAGAAAGAGAGATCGAAAGAAAGAACCTGATTTAGAGTTTGATAATAGAGGAACACGTGATTATTCCTTATAATGAGACTAAAACCTATTTCACGTAAGTATTTCGTGGGAATGAGTGGTAGGTAAGTAGGGAAATAAATCCAATTACAGGTAAGTAAAATACATAAAGTAGATAAGTAAGAAAGATATTTCTGTAATAGATAAATGATAAAGAAATATGCATCGGGACAAGAATGAATAAGTAGATAAAATACATCTTACGGCAAATAAGGACATTTGCGCTTTGAACTTTCAAAGATGAATACTCGACTAATATTACCCAGTAAGGACTCACAGCACTAACTGCAATCTCCATGGTCGTCCGTGATGAGTTAATGATCAGTTCCTTCGCAGGAAATGGAGATTCCGTGGAGAGAATTTAATGCCTGGCCAAATAAGGCATCCAGTACAGGTCACCTCGGCATAGGTCGATGGCATCCGGTGAAAGCTTTCATGCTTGAACTCTGTATAATATCTCGATTTTCTTTTTCACTTGGTTATTCTTTTGTTTGAATGTCTCCGCCTGTATACATTCATAAACACACACATACACACACACACACATGCACACACAAACAGACACACATCAAACACACCATCCCACTCCCTCAAAACACAAACATCCCCCCCGTCTACAGATACGTAATTAACCTCCTCCCCCCAAAAAACACACACGTACAAATCCCTTCCCCCCTAAAAACACAAACACACACACAAAACACTCCCTCCCACTCACCCACACACAAACACCCAACAACACACACAAGCACAAACACCCCCAGCCCCACACACAAACACCCACACACAACCCCCACAAACACCCCCACAACCCCACAAACACCCCCACCCCCACACACCTCACCACCCCCGACCCCAAACAACCCCAACCCCACCCCAGCTGACCACAACCTCCCTCCCCCTCGGTTCCAGCGCGAGTGCATTTCCATCCACGTGGGGCAGGCGGGCGTGCAGATGGGCAACGCCTGCTGGGAGCTCTATTGCCTCGAGCATGGCATCCAGCCCGACGGCACCATGCCCTCCGACAAGTACGTGGGCGGCAGCGACGACTCCTTCAACACCTTCTTCAGCGAGACCGGGTCGGGGAAGCACGTGCCCCGAGCTGTCTTCGTTGATCTCGAACCTTCGGTGGTCGGTGAGGCGCGCGGTTGGATTTTCTTTTTATTTTTCTTCGTCTATTTTTTTTCTCTTGTTATTGTCTTATCTTTCTTCTTAGCATTTTTTTATTTTGTTTATTCTTTTCTTTACCCTTTCTACTTCTCGTTTACCTGCTCTCTCTTCTCACCAATTTACCTCTTTGTCTTCTTTTTTTTCCCTACCACTTTCCTTGTTTTTCTTATCTTACTTTCCCATTTTTTCCTTTTCTTCTCCTTTCATCTTCCCTCTTTTTCATTTCGATTTTTTCTGTCTTCTCTTTTTTCAACATCTCCATCTCCTTTTATTCTCTTTCTTCATCCTCCTCCTCCTCCTTCTCCACCTCTTCATCATCATATTTATTATTATCAAAATCATCATTAAAATCATCGTTATCATCATCATCTTCTTCTTCTTGCTTTCTACC
>NW_028234405.1:34863070-34865570 GCF_977035675.1 Penaeus japonicus
TGGAGTAATATATCTAACGGCACAAGAAGATGCAAAAATCTATCTCAGGAAAATGCAGGAATTTCAATTTTATACATGTTCTTTTTTTCTAAAACGAATTGTAGAATATGTATAAGAAGTTATGAAAAAATCATATCAAATCTAAATTCTTTTTTGGCATTTTTCCATACATGGCAAAGAAGAAGGGGGTGGGGGAGAGGGAGAGAGAGAGATGAAGAAAGATGGATAAAACGAAGGCAGGAAAAAGAGGAAAACGGCAAAGAACACATACTTCTTACCCTAACTGTGGTACAGAAATTTAAAACTGATCGTTGTTCAACCAGTGATACCTACACTGGTTCCCTGCAACCATTTCCTACCACCTTTTCTATGTAGACTTTCTCAGAACCGAATCTGAGAAGGGAAACTTTTCTCATAACCTCTATGTATGCATTTCTCTGTTTGAATCTGTCCTTTTCTTTTTTTCTCTCTCTCTTTCTTGACTTTTCGATCACACTCTCTCTCCCGCCCTCACTATATCTATCTATCTATGTTATCCCTCCCTCTCTCTCCTTCTCTTTCTCACTCCCTCTTTCTCGCTAGATCCCTGTCTCTTTCACTCTCTGTCTTTTATTTCTCTAAACCGATTAGTTGTTATCGACGAAATTGGCTTAGCGATGAGGGAATGATACTGTCTTTGGAGAGAATCATTAAAACATCAATATCCACCGTGGCCGGGCTCTCACTCTGTCATTTGACTCCCGAAATATCTGCTTCTGGAATTTAAGTCATTCCTGTGTGCTGAAGATATATCAGGGTTTGTCACGGCAAGGTTTATGGCGTGTTATGATGCCGGCTTTGCTAATTAAAGAAAAAGAAATAACACGCAGATACACACGCATTTATAAAAACCCACGCACACATAAATACATAAACAGACACATACACACATATGTATATGTGTGTGTGTGTATATATATATATATATATATATATATATATATATATATATATATATGTATGTATATATATACATATACACGCATATGTGTGTGTGTGTGAATACATACACTTATGTGCATGTATGTATGCATGTGTGTGTGTTTGTGTGTATGTGCACACAAACACACACACACACACACACACGTACGCACGCACACATACAGTGAACTGTAAGTTTATTCCATCAACTTCAATTCAATAGCGGTATATATTTCAAAATTTGAAAGAGACAAACACATCTATGGGGAAACATTTGGACTCCTGAGCTGCGATGCAGTAACTCATCACTTTTAATTAATCTGCTGAAAACCTTGGTAGATCTAATTTTAGTTTCCAGCGACGAATATTCCTGGCCAACAGCACGCTTTGTATCGGCTACTTCTCTGCTGACGTCACAATTCTCTTACGTCACACGCCGGCCCAGCCAATGACGTCATTCCTACGTCACTCCAGCCTCCCGAAGCAACGCTTACCCTGCAAAAAGGCGCTAGCTTCGAACCAGACAGTCCCCACGTTTTGCCTGAGTCGCTGTGCTTGCTGTCAGTAGTGAAATACTTATTTGCGAGTCCACACCTCTCGACACATGAACACCTGGACCTCGAGGAAAAGGAAAAGACACAAGATAACAGACAAGGCTCGCGAGTGTAAGAGTATAGTGTGTGTAGTGGCTTGTGGTGATATTGCAAGTCAGCGTGGCTGTGTGGCAGCCACGACTCTGCCTCTTTGCTGTGCAGTTGTTGCTGCTGCAGGTCGACCTCAGCAACATCTGCAACAGCTCTTCGCTTCACAACGAGCATCGTGGCCTGATGCAACCTTTAACGGCTTTCAACCGCCAACGTCTGGCCGTTAGGAGCTTCTCGTCTGGTTGCTTGCTCAGACAGTTCCACCACAACCGACCACCGTGCAATACCCGCATCCACATCAACCACCGTCTGCTAGCAACAGCTGTAGACACCAGCGTCTCCGTCTCAGCAGGTGGCCAGAGTGCGAACAGAGCTCTGGTCCACGTGGAGAAGAGGTATTCCTTTTATGGCTTAAAGACTCTGTTGTGTTGATCTCTGCGGGATGGTGAAGCTGTGATGACACTCGGTGGGCTCTTATTCTAACCAATTCAGCATGCAACCTGTGTGTAGACCTACGTGTACGTTCTGCGGGTACAAGTCCCACGTCACGAAAAAATTATCATGATGTGTATTCCCGTAATTATGATGATGGAAAGTGTAAGCAATAACTTTAATATCCGTAACGAGATGATGGATCCGGTACAGTTACATGAGATTCCCGCGGGTCTTAAAGCTGCATGCTTAGGTATCGTACAGAGAATCACAGATCCTACAGCAGTTACTGGACGTAGTATTAAAGAGTAGAAATGACACGTCACACTCGCCCCATCTATTTCTCTCTCTTTCTCTCTGAAAGAAGGCAAATCGTAATTTATATTTATCAAACGGACGTGCATACGTGCCGGAAGAATCTATCAGCCCACTTCAAGTCCATTTCCGACAATGCCTTTTTTCTA
>NW_028234405.1:34868070-34870570 GCF_977035675.1 Penaeus japonicus
ATAATATATATTATAAATATATATATACATTTATTAACATATCTATATCTAGTAATGTATCTATCATACATATATCAGGTGTATCGATTGTTAGAGAGATTTGATAATAGATATATAGATATATAGACATATATATATGTTCTATATATATATTTATATATATATAATATATATATATATATATTATATTATTTATATATATATATATATACAGTTATATATATATATATAATATATATATATATATATATATATCTATCTATATTATATATATATCATTATATATATATTATCATACCTATACATATTATATTTATAGTTTATATAATATATATAATATATATATATATTATATATATATATATATATATATTATATATATATATATATATATACTATATATGTATATTTACTATTACTATATATATATATATATATATATATATATATATATTATATTATAATAGATATATATATTAATATACGTATAATATATATATATATTATATATATATATACCTATATAACCTATATATATATATATATATATATTTAATAACTATATATATATCCCTATACTATCATACTCATATATACTCATCTATATCACACAATACTATATACTGTATGGTGTATATAGTGATATATACATATATAATATATATCTATCCACATATATATGCTATTATACTCACACAAAACCACACAGACACTAACCCACCATGTATTACCATATCTAAAAATATCTATCACACAACAAACATCAACACACACACAACACATTCACAAACACATACACACACACACACCCACACACACAAAACACACCAGCTAACAATACACACACGATATATCTCTATATATCTATCTCTCTATTATCTCTTAATCTGTACATATCTCTATACACACACACACACACACACACACAACACACACACACACACACACACACACACCAACACCTCACTTATATATATTTTATATATATATCATATCTATATATATATATATTATTTATATATATCTATTATCTATCAATATGTAGAGAGAGAGAGAGAGAGGAGAGAGAGAGTGAGGAGAAAGAGAGAGAAGAGAGAGAGAGAAAAAGAGAGAGGAGAAGAGAGGAGAGAGAGATGAGAGAATGAGAGAGAGAAAGGAAGAGAGAGAGAGAGAGAGAGTGAATCTATATATATATATATATCATCTTATATCTATATCTATATATAATTATATTTATTTAAATAAGACTCACTATATATCTATATCTATCTTATATATGTATAATATATATCTCATCTCTCTAAATCCATCTCCTATACCAAACTCTATATATTTATATATATATAATATATATAAATATATCATCATATATATTAATTAATATATATAAAAATATAAGTAATTTTATGGCTGGATATATATATATATATATATTTATATATATATCTTAACTATATCAATATATATATATATTAATATATATATATATATATTAATATATATAAACACTTATAGATTTATATATAATATGGATTATAGACTGAACTATAAAATATATATATATATAAAATTATATTATATTATATATATATATATATATATATATATAAATAATGTAGATATATATATCATATAGATATATATAATTATATATAGCCAATTCCTAAATATATATCACTATCTAACTATATATTATTAACTCTCTATTTAGATATATGTGTGTGTTGTGTGTGTGTGTGTGTGTGGTGTGTTGGTGTGAGTGTGTGTGTGTGGTTTGTGTGTGTGTACAAAATATATATAGTTATCTATATAATTAATTTCTATATCAATATTATCTATATATATATTGATGGTATATATATATATATATGATATATATATCTATATATATATATTAGATAACTCTAGATTATATATAATGGGGCATATTATCCTGTAAAAATATTATATGTATCACTATATTATAAAGATATATATATATATATATCTATATATATATATACATAATAAAGGTGTGTGTTGTGCGTTGTGTGGCGTGCTGTGTGTGTGTGTGTGTGTGTGTGTTGTGTGTGTGGTGTCTATGAATGTTTGTATGTGTGTTGTTTTGATATGCGTAGATATATATATATATTATATATATAAATATATCATATATATATATCTATCCCTCAGCAAATATATGTATATATATATTTATATCTATATATAGATATATCTATATATATAACTTAACTATAACTCATATATATTATATATATATAACTACTATATTATAAATAATGCATATACATATGTATATGTATATATACGTGTTATTATATATATATATATATAAATATATAATATATTATTATCTAGATATATATAAATTATAAATAAATAGGTATCTATATAGGTGGATATGAATTGATAATATGATCGATATATGTATATACTCGTTTTATATCTAGATATGACGAAAACGGGTGTGTTTACACAATAATTATAATATATATATATA
>NW_028234405.1:34875570-34883070 GCF_977035675.1 Penaeus japonicus
TAAACGCTGAAATTTACTTCTTTTTTTGTAGTAGCATTTATATTTACTAGATCTTCATGTAATACTTTGTATACTCAGTTATAAAATATTGTTACTTTTGGCACTAATATGAATGCACATAATTCCCGGGCTTTTTTCTTACGGTAGAGCCAAAGTTTTTCGCTAGAAAACCGGGCAAAACGCTGTAAATCAGCTGTTGGATAGATCCTTATCATTGAATAAATGTCATTGTGGAGCGTATGTGGCATGCGTCTGTAATGCAGACTAGGATGTCGGTAATATCAACGACCGTTCAGAAGAATAGTCAGGAAATGTTGACTATTGGGCACTATTTAGTACATCACTCTCAGACTACCTTCCCTTGATTAGTTCATTGTACATAATATCCTGTATGTTCATATATGTGTTGATGCCACATGCTTTCTATCGCCTATGTTAAGTGCAAGGTATTCACATCGGTGTACATGACACTGTAATAACAAATAACAAATTTCATCTTATGATCAAAATATTGTGAGTGGTATTCCTTCCTCCCATTTCAGTTATGAAAACCTTCATTGCTTGGATTTGTACAGTAGTTCTGCATATGGAATGTCTGCGTAAAGCATCTGTTTGTGCAATCTGTTTATTTCACTGTATGTTATGTACTCTAATATGGTTTTAAACCAAATAGAGTGGATGACTTTTTTATTGCATTGAAAACTGTTCCTTATTACAATGAACTTATTAATGACTGATTGTTTGATAAAGTCTCGCACTTTGATTGAATAATAAAAACTGTAGACTTGAAAAATGTCACATTTCACAAAATCGAAGACTAAGTATTTGAAAATATTTTTTCTTTGTTCAATTTGACTGAATGAAAATAATTGTCAAAGTAGTTGTGGAAGCTAAAATACCATGAAAATATTTGAAATCAAACTTGTATTTATACTTATTGAGTTGTGATCATAAGAACAAAACTATTGTCATTGGAGGTTTTGGCTCCATGTTATATATTATTATATTTATATCTATATATATAATAATATTATTATATATCTTATATATATATACATATATGTGTGTATATATATATATTTATGTATTCATATATATATAAATATCTATATATATACATATGTATATTATTTATATATCTATATATAGATATATATATAATATTATATGTATATTATATATATATACTATATATATATATAATATATATATATAATATATTATATATTTATATATATATCTAGATATACACACACATATACCACCACACAAACACCCACACCACACACACACACACACACCCACACGCACACACCACTACACACACAACACACACCTTATATATATATATATATCTTATATATATATAAATAAATATATATATATATAATATTTATATAAATATATATTATATATATAATTATAATATATAAATATTTATATATATATATTTATATATATATTATTTATATATTAAAGATATATATAAAATATATATATATATATATATATATATATATATATATATATATATATATATATATATATATATAAAGTCTTGCATGGTTAAAACTTTTTTTTCGGATTGCTTAAGGAAATTTCTTAGAAAAAAAACAAAAAACGGATGATATCACGTGGAATGACCCACTTATATGGAGCGTAAACAGAAAATGATATGTGTGTGTTTGTGTGTGCGCTAAATCTACATTTCCTTTTAAATCACTTGACCTAACATTCATAAAACGATTAATTCTCTTTCAGTCATATTTTTGAAAGTCCTCTTGAAATTCTATAACTTCTTTTCTTTTTGTTTCAGATCGACATGTGGCTTCAGTAAAAAAGAAGACATAAGATACGCGTATTTATCAGCGAGTGATGGAGGTGACACGCAGGTGAATGGAAAAGCCACCTACAGAATCGAATATCAGTGAAAAACAAAAGAAATACTTTTTTCTGTTTGTTTTTTTTCTATTAATATAATCTACCTTTCACAATAAGTTCTCAGAATATAACTATTGCCAAATATCCCTGTCGCCACAAGAACCACTAAAAAGCTTATCAGAAAGTGATATTACACATCAACATAATTCGAAGAAATGTAATGATAAAAATCTTAATTCATTCGATCTATTCATTAACAGTCTATATCTTATTTTAAATTAGGACCATCTATTAAATGCAACGTACTTCGTATGAAATCAACTTAGTTGCACTTGATCTGAACTTCTGTCCTCGTCACAATACTGGTAACTAGAGAAGGAAAGTGTCATATATGATATGTCCACTCTCTTTTCTCATCTTAAATGAGAATCTCGTAGTAGAGACAAAAGATGTTAAAACTTGAAAAATAAGCATGGTAGTATAGATAAAACGAAATTAAAACTTACATATATCAAAACAAGCTTGTTACAGCCGACCTTTCTTATCTCTCTCTCTCTTTTTATCTCTGTCGCACGAAAACAAGTAATAACAACAATATCTTTTTTTTTTCCAAGTGCATGACAGAAACTATTTCACACACACACACAAACACACACACATACATATATTATATTATATATATATATATCATATAAAGTTTTATATTATATATATATTTATTTATTCATGATAAATATCCATATATACATATATATATATGTATATAATATATATATATTTTTTATATATATAATATATATAATATATTTATATATATATTTATGTAATAGATCGATATAGGAATATATATATATAATTATGTATATATATTTATTATTTATCTATTCTATACACACACACAACACAACACACACACACGCACACACACACACACACCACACACACACACACCACACAAACACACACTCACACAATATTATATTTATATATATATATTATATCTATATATATCATATGTTTATAATTTGTATATATATATATATATATATTATAAAATTATTATATATATATATATATATATATATTTAGATTTATTATATTTATATTTTATATATATATATATATTAATATATTTATATATTATTATATGATTTATATAAATATACAATACCTAACATGTATATATATATATCTATATATATTATATCTATATATATATATATTTATATAATTATTATGTATTTATATAATATACTACATACATTATATATATATATATATATTTTAAATATATATTTATATATATATATGTATACATATATTTATGTTTATGTATTTATATATTATATATACATATATATATTTATATATCTATCTATGTAATATATAAACATATATATATATATTTATATTTTCATATATATGGATATATATATATAAATATATATTATATATATATATATATATATATATATATAGATTTATATATATATTTATACATATGTATATATATTTATATATATCTATTCTATACGTATATATATATATATATATCTATATATTTATATGATATATTAAATATAATATGTATGTATTTATATTTATATATTATATATATATATATTATAGATATATATAGATATATGTATTTATATATATATAATATATATCTATATTATTATGTATATATTATATATATATATGTATATTATATAAATTTATATATATTTATGATATATATATTATATATATATATATCTATGTGTGTGTTGTGTGTGTGTGTGTGTGTGTTATATGTATATATTTATTTATCGTATATATTTATATATTATATATATATATATATATATATTTGTGTATATATATATATATATAGATTTCTATATATATATATTTGTATATATATAAATTATATATATATATATTTATATTTGTATATATTATATATATATATTATATATATATATATCTAATATATATATATATATATGTACATGCATATACATACATACATGTGTGTGTGTCTGTATGTATAGCTAGATACACATGCCCTCCCCCAGGCGCGCGTATGCGCACGCACGGGTGTTTACAGGCGCGAGGGCGGCCGGGATCCCCCGGGATTGAAACCCGTGAGCCCAACAACAACAGCGACAGCGCGCGCATCTCGAGCTGCTTCCGCGCGCTCAACAAAAGGTTAGCCTACAGTTAGAGCGCCGATCTCCCAATGTTCGCTTCGCCATGTTTGCTATCAAGAAGCCAATCAAAATCGAAGGACTGCTTGCTCCGCCGGCCGTGATTGGCGGAGGCGCCGTGCCCATCTATATTTAAACTTGTTTACAACGTTTTCTTGGCTGTTTTCATCGTCGTGAGATCAACGACAGCAGCGCCGGTCATAAGGTCGGATTTACCGCCTCTCAGTGCGTGCTTGTATACCTTGGAGACGTCAACAGACACTCCCTATGTATGCCGTCTCTGTCACGCGCGATGTGAGTAAAACCAACAAAAGCAATGCGAATGAACAAAATTAGGAGCAGGCATTTTTAACGGTTGAGTCGTATTTTTTCATCGAAATTACGGAGCAATGTTGGTGCTTTGACCTCTGTCTATTTATATGCTTCTGAGGACGACTGCAAGCTATCTGCAGGTTTACGGAAAGATCATGACTTTTACTTCATTCAGATTCATGTCATATCTTGGACTTGTTTGTATTTCCAAGTAAGAACATATGGATATACATTAAAGCGTACATGGATGGACTGCATTATAACAATAATCATCATGACATTATTATGAGTAAAATGGTACGATTGGAATTAAATTGTTGTCATAGTATCTCTATAGTTTTGGTCATTTTTGGTAGTTCATGAAATAACACGTGTTTATCAACGTCTATTTTTTTCTGCTTGAATGAAGAAAACAAGAAGAGGTGCGAAACAAAGAAAAAAAACAATGTAAAATCTGTCTGGTATGCATATGTTCATACATATATGCTCATAAACGCATATATTTGATATACTCATACATGCCTCCTTACATATATTTCCAAACATGAATATAGACATTTATGTATGTATGTATATCTCTCTCTCTCTCTCACACACACACACATAGGATATATTTATATAATATATATTTATATAAATATATATATATATATATATATATTTATCTATATAATATTATTTTATATATATTATGGTATCTCTATATATTTATATATCTATATTATATATATATATATAAGGTATATATATCGATACCTCATACTATATATATTGATTATATATATTTATATATATATATATATTGTTTATATATATATATATATAAATATATATATTTATATATGTATATATAATATATATATATTTATATATATATAATATATATTATATATTATATATATTTATATATATATAATATAGATATATATTTATCTATAGTATGCGTGCATGTGTGTGTGTGTGGTGTGTGCATATATATTTTTTTTATATATATTTATAATATATATATATATATATATATGTATATATATATTTTATATATTATATATCATATATATATATTTATATATTATATTTAGTATATTTTATATATACATTTATATTTATATATTTTTTATATATATATATATATTACTATATATGTATTGTATATATGTGTATGTATATATATATATATTATATATATATATATATTATATTATATATATATATATATGTATATATAGATTTATATTTATGTATATATTATATATATGTATAATATATATAAATGTATATTTATATATTATATCTATATATACATACATATATATATATATTTATATATATTATATATATTATATATTTATTATAAATATATATATTATTATAAGATGCACACACCACACCCACACCACATGCAAGCATACCATTTATATATAGATATATATATATTTATATATATATATATTGATAATATCATTATATATATGTATATATAATATATATATTACTTTTTATATATATTTACATATATATGTATATATAATAAATAAATAAATATTTATATATTACTATATATAAATATATTTATATATATATATATATATATATATATATACATATATATATATATATATATATATATAGATTTATATATTTATAAATATATATATATATATATATATAGATATATATATATTATATATGCATACACACACACCCACACACCACACCCACACAACACGCACGCATACCATATCTTATATAAATTATATATATATATATATATATATTTTATATATATATATCAATATATATATATATATATATATATGGTATAGATATCTACTATATTTATATATATATATATACTATGTATATATATATTTTTATATATATATATTTATAATATATATATATATATAGAGATATTTATATATATATATATATATATATATATATACTGTATTATTTACATGCATATACACCGCACACACACGCACGCATCTATATATATATGTATATATATTTATATATATATATATATTTTATTATATATATATATATATATATAATATATATATATATATATATCATGTTGGCACACACTCACCACGCACCACACACGCACGCTACTATATATATATGTATAATATATATATATATAGTTTCTCTATATCTACATATAGTATATATTATTATATATTTTTATCTATATATTTATATATATAATATATATATTTACATATGTATATTTTTATAATATTTATATATATATATATATATATATATATATATATATATAGACTATATATAATATATATTATTTATTTTATATATTTATATATATATATATATATACACTTTATATATATATATTTTTATATTATATATATATATATATTTATATATATTATGTATATATATATATATTTTATTTATATATATATATATATATATATATTATATATAAGATATATTATATATATTTATATATATATGCATATACATACACACACACATACCACACACACACACACACACACAAACAAGGCTGCTTCTTGATCTGCCATCAGTGCCACTCCCTAATTGAACATTATATCTTATTTCAAACAATATTAATCCCTTTAGGATATACCACGATAGATATTTCCAACATCCTTCTCGTGCTTTTGTACATCAAGCAAAAATTCAGACTGAAAGAAGCGATCCAACTGGCTGTTTTCGGCCAATAGGAACGTCGCTTTCAAGCCCTGTTCTTGGTGACGTCACTGTAAACGGAGTGCCTAAGTTGTTGAGGAAATATTCGCCCGCCGTTACGTTACACTTACTGTACAGTAATGTTCCTGTTCTTACATCATCTTGTGAGTCATTTATATTTATACACAATACCTGAGGATCGGGTTGCGATTATAGTGATTATAGGTAAAACCGTTTTCAAAGATGTTTTACGTTGTTCTCTCGAAGTGAATGTGGCATGTTATGAAATGGCCTGAGTGGATTGCAAAGATCGCAGGCTTTATGTTCCTTAGTGAATTTTGCTACTTCTTATCGGGTGATTGTTACTATCTGTAGAATACCTTTACATATGCGCATTTACACGTCAGACCAGCCGCCCACTTACATATTCCTT